>NC_026007.2:68694812-68748627 GCF_000442705.2 Elaeis guineensis
TTGAATAAATTGTTAGAACATTGAGTTTCTAAAGACTAACAAAATATTTTTGTAGTTTGAATTTGTCAGCAACTTGTTTCTTTAATATCTGTAGTCGTACTACAAAGCTTTTATTATTTTTCGCAGTTGAAAGCTGCAGACACTGTTCTGACTAGTCACCTTCTCAATTTTCTTTAAGTAGTTAGAAAGTGCTTATATGTCACTGATTAATTTCCTTTAGCTTAAATGAACGTCTGCTAATTAAGGGGCGCGCGTGTGTGTATTATTTTTGTTATTTTTCTTTCTTTTGCTACCTATTGTTGTTATATTTTCACCATATACATCTAGTATTACACTAGTTCTTAATTGTTGTTTGTGTTGATGCATGAGTTTATAGATTTATATCTGTCGACTAGAATATAAAAATTACGATTGCTAATAATCTCAGTATGTTTGTAGAACTATATGTTTTGGAGGTACCATTTTGTTGATGTTTTGTCCAGATTCTGTTTAACTCTTAGTTGGTTGGGTTAGACCATACCTTAAATCCATAGTTATATGCATAGGCTCATTCATATTAATTTTCTAAAGACACGATCATATTTTGAATGCTAAACTCTGTGCGTAATCTCGGCCACCCGCTAGGACTGGATTAAGGAACTTCTTTTTTTCCATATGCAGCAGCCATACACTGTTGGGAGACTTGAATTTCAGGTTTCACACTTTCATTCCTGGTTTTTTTGTAGTGAAATTTTTTGATGATTTTTCACGGAGATATTTGGAACTAATAGGAGTTTTATATTGGATTGTGGAGAAGGCTTTAGCTTGCTTGGAAAAGAATTTGCATGATTTAGGTCTATGTAATCTGAGATGACACTGCAACTTTGGTGTCACATATGTGGTTCTTGCAAATGGGAACCATTTTTCCCATTTCCTAGAAAGAATAGCATATCAAAGAGTGAAAAAACTGAATTCTAAAATTTTAGCTGATGTTGGACTTTGATTCTAGGATCTATGTAAAGCACATCGGTTAGGTTGATATGCTAGGCGAGACATCAAACTATCAATAAGTTGGAAAAGAAGTGGAGATTTTGGAGATTCTAGATATTTGAAGTAACGGAATTTACTTGAAGAGGTTAAGATGTCACCATATATGTCATTGACAACCCCCAGAAATATCTTCTTGGTTTTCTGACTGCGCTATGTGTGATAATAAGCCATCAATTGGAATATATTTGTATTTGTGCAGTGGAGTTGCTAGATGTGTAAGGGCTAGGAGATAGAGGAAGCACAAAGTGATCATAAGTAGGAACCGTAAGCTTCCACTGAAATCCACATCTGCTGGATCCAGCATACAGCAGCCAAGTCACCTAGCTAACGTACCATAGCAGTTCTGAACATCTAAGGGAACTAAATATTTAATCCAGATTCTATGCTCTGCAGTTGCTCATCATCACTTCCTGTTGAATGAGACATCTTGATTCTTTCTCACTGATGTTGATCATATAACCCGATAATTTTGCTAGTCCATTGCGCTTTTCTGGTGAGGAGACATGCCATACTAAGCATTTTCCTTATATGTTATTTTATAGTTGCTTGTATACTTATGTTGTAAATATTCCCATGCAGGACTCTTTTTTAATGCAATATAATTATATTTGCTTCAATGATCTTTTCAGCTTGATTTGTCAAATTATACTAAGTGATATTGCATACTTGTGAAATCTCATCTTTTGCTACAAACCCACTTCTTTCCTTTTGCATTAGTTCTGCAATCAGAAAAGGATTTCTCTGTTTGGATTACAAACTTATTATGTCTATCTCACTGCATAGACTTATAAAATAAAGACTTGATTATCTGATTTTCATGATTCTGTTTTTACTTTCCAAGCTAGTTGCTTATCAATTCATATTTGAATCGTTTGATGCATTAACTTATGTGGTTAAATGATGCAGCTATAACAGTAACCAGATACAACACGTAATTGAATCAATAAAGTGAGTCTAACGGTTGGTCCTTCCATCATGGATAAGATATCATCTGACTGTCCTTACCCAGGATGCTTCTTCTGTGTCATGAAAGAGGGAATCCAAATAAACGAAGAACAAGTATACTGAAGTTCTTTAGAGAGCTTCCTTCTCAAGATGATGATGGCCAGGTTCTCCCTATCAGTGGCCTTTGGAACACTGCCATGGCGCATCCAAATGATCCTGAGTTTGTTAACTTGGGAATATTTGAATGCATGGCTGCATTGATATGGAAGGGCTTAAAGAACAGGCGTTGGCTTACACATGACCAGAACATATACATCCCTTATTATGCAGCTCATATAATTGGATCTTACACGATGAATATGGAAGAGTTTGCAGAAACTGCAGTGCATGCTGGAGTCATTCCTCCCTTAGTTGAACTTTTACGGGGTAGGTTGACCCTGGGTGGAGCAAAGGGTAGCAGTTAGGGCCCTGGGACACTTGGCTACATATCCTAGTACATTTCCTGCAGTGGCAAGTCATGGAGAAGTCCTTGAGCTTGCCATTCAGCTGGCATCAAGTTCTCTGGAGATTGTCTACTCTCACTTTTACCAGTTCGTGGATAGGAGACTAAGCTATCACTGTGATCTACTTACACGGGGGATGGGTGGTGTGGAAATGGAATCCAGGAAAGCAGAGGAATGGGCCAGTCAGTTACAGTGCTGGTCTCTTCAGCTAATTAACTGCTTTGCTTTCAAGCCCGAGTTTCTCCCTGATATATGCAAGCCAGAATTTTTAATGAAATTACCAGGCATGTGGGGTGGGCTTGTCAATGAGAACTCACCAGCTGGTATTGGTTTACTGCGAACAATTTGCCAGCACAAGCTTGGGAGGAGTCCTGTTGCTAACTGTCCTGGTACTATTGACGCACTATGTAATATTGCTCGTTCATCAGATGACTGGCAGTACATGGCCATTGATTGTCTCGTTTGGCTACTTCAAGATCCAAGTACTTGCCATAAGGTACTATGCTATATCTATGTTCCATCCATTATATTTGCTTATCCATTTTATTTAACATGGTTAGGACAAACTGCAATTAGAAATGAATCTGGAAGCAAATGTCCTGGAATGGAATGTGTAAAGGTTGTTAGCCTTATTGCGGCATTTTGAGATTTTAACCAATCCTGCACAGGAGGTTTCTTGTTTATTGATGTTTGGGACTCTGATTATGAAAACAATGTCCATTTCATAATTAAGCCACTCCTTTCCAAAGGCCTGTGTTCAAACAATTGCAAGAGCTGCTTCAGTTCTTTGTTTGCTGGTTGTTTCTTTCGGGCATGTAAGATCACCTGCCCGGTCTTCCATGTTTCTAACCTCAAAAAGAATCCAGATCCTAACATAATCATGACAATAAAGTTTTACCATGTCTCAAAAGATGGACAATTACAAATTCAGCTGTTAGCTAATCTAGATCATCACATGAGGAAGCTGAACTACAGAGCAATCAGCAGAGTGCCGGTCTGGTGGGCTCATCTTCCTCCAGAAGATGCTCTGTGAGAAATGTAGCACAAGCTTTAAGAGCTTTCTCCACAATTCCAAGCTTGAGCAAAATGTTGGATTCAAGGGCAGTATGGTGATGCAATGCTCTAGTTTCAAAGAGCACTGTAATTCAGATATAAGATTTTACATGGTTTCTTGACATTGTAAAACATGGCCATGGCCAATTATTTCTAGCAAAAAGTTTATCAACAATCTTAGAGTCATATGTTCATTTTTTGCAGGAGCTATACTCAAATAAGGCCATAAGTAGAACAAGTATAAGCAAAATGTATCCTATCTCAAGCTTTTCCTAAACTATTAAACATGATAACCTTGACCGACATCTTAAATTCTGTGACCAATGACATAGAAAACATTGTGCAAAAAGTGCCCTATTGATGATGCTCTTAATGGTTAAAATTACAAAGCTAATGCTCAAACAGTTCTTGTTCGAGCTCATGGAGTCATTGGCATTTCAATTATAGCATTATTACTAATTGATACGCCTTGTATTCGACTCAGCTGGTGGGGCACTACCAACCAATCGATTCCTGACATGGACTAGCCACGAAGCCCTCACTTCAGCCAACCAATTCCCGTCACGTGGCCTCTTCGAAGGTGCTTAGAGGTGTCCGAATCTCCCCCCATTCGATGACAACTGGCCCATAATGGTGGAACTGTCTCTCTAATTGTGAGATCTGCATCTTACCATGTTACATCACATCTTCTGGATGTGGGAGCAGTTATCCTCAACAAACTCCATTGCATGTCCTACGATGCTGATCGTGATGGGCTCTGGCCCTTGTCTGTATAAACCATTCCCTAGGGACCCTACAGGTAAGTTTGAAGAAGCCTTTTCGAGTCTGAGGTCTGATTGACTCACTAAGTCCAACTTGTGAGCTTAGAAGGCGAGTGTTAGAGGATATCCTTATGAGAGTCTCTCACAGTTCCAAGTTGAGCAAAGTTTTGGGGGGACTAGCCTCTCTTGAATTCACAAAGTTCTCTCTTAGCCTCTCCCTAACCACCACTCAAATCTCCAACACAAACTCTGGCTTCTCTCTCTCTCTCTCTCTTCCCCCCCCTGCCTTCTTTCATTTAGAACCTTCCCTGTTCCACCGAGGAAGACTTAGGCATCGGAGGTTCCACACCGGAAAATCCCTAGCAAGTGGATTTTCTCAGCTTGTAGTGTTTCAGGGCCGATTCCGGTGTTGGAATGAAGATCCAGCCACCATCAACCGCTTTAAGATCCGCAGCTAGCTACCTGAGTCCCTTGATTGCCTCCTCTAGCTCTCCAGCTCACCTTTTGGCTGATTGGCCTGAGTTATATCAATTCTCAGTGACAACACTAATCTTATATTGTTAACTAGTTACAGAATTTATTTGCAACACATCAAAAGTTCTAGTAATGAAATTTATTGTATTTCTCTGAAGCATGTTGTATTTGTTGTTTAATAGGTGATCGATAAGGCAGCCCCAGCACTTATAGATTTAGCAGAAATTTCAACTCTTGGTGATCATAAAAGACTTGGGGACAGCATTGTTAGTGTCCTTCAAGAATGTATACAGTCACATGGGACAGCACGCAATTTTATCAGTAGCCATACAAAAGAGCAGATTGATGAGCTTTTGAGTTCCAGGCAGAGATTAAAATGGGAAAAGAATATGCCAAAGGAGGATCTGCATATAAAGCAGGCAGCAGCTCTGGTTGTTAAGCTGGAAGGAAATTCTTTATTTTCTTCAGGAAATATTGCAGGAGCTGCATCAAAGTACTCTGAAGCACTGGCATTGTGTCCCATGAAGTCAAAAAAAGAGAGAGTTGTGTTGTACAGCAATAGAGCTCAATGTTATCTTCTCTTGCAGCAGCCATTGGCAGCCATTAGCGATGCTACACGTGCATTGTGCCTTCATAACCCTCCTAATCGTCATGCCAAAAGCCTGTGGAGAAGAGCCCAAGCATATGATATGCTTGCTTTAGCTAAAGAGAGCTTGTTAGATGCCATTCTTTTCATTAATGAGTGTTCTCAGTCAAATGATCCTGACCTTTCTTTGAGACAGAATAAAGTTCCTGATTATGCTGAAAGGTTAGTCAAGAAGCAGATGCGTGCTGCATGGCTATTCAGAGAAGCAGCTATAAAGCATGGGGGAGTTCATTGTGAGGGTGATACTGGAGACGTATTTGGCCAAGAGGCTGATGATTCTGAGTGGGAGACAGCTAGCGAAAGTGATATTGGAAATGATGGAAGAAGAGAAGCAGATGATGATGAGAGTGAATGGAAAAATGATGACAACCGGAAAGATATATATGACAAGGCTTCTACAAAAGGTATCAAAACTCTTTGTTAATTTAAAAAAACAAATAACCATGCTTGACTGCATACAATTTAGTGATGACTATGGTATTAATATGCTAAGTGCATATTATATTATTTCTTTTGTTGAGTTGTGCTAAATGCGTTAAAATGCGTATTTTTTTTCAGTAATCTATTTCATTGTTCTTTGTATGCCCAAAGAAGCTAATTGATTTTAGAATAATATTATTTGTATTTGTTTCTCTCCCATCTGTTCCATATGCAGCAAATTTACTTAGCGGCACATAATAAATGATGTTTATGTCAATCCTTGTAGGAAATACTGGATGTGTAAATATTTGTCTGGTTGTGGTATGGCTGATGCACATTTGCTTATATTCTTTGACAGTAGACCAAGATAATATACCTGAAGCTGTGTTGGATTGAATTTTCATTTCCAGGAGTAAGACCCAATAATAAAATCAATATATGAATACTTATTTATCTACACCATTTTGCCTCATCTGACAATATGCTTTGACAGGGCAAGCTTCAAAGAAGCCGTTTTTTCCTTCTTTTTTTAATAAACATGCTTTAGCTTGATCAAAGGCAGACTTGTAGGTGCTTCTTGGGCTTGGAAGGTTAATGCCACTCCAGCATTTCCCTGCTTCTGGTCTCGCTTTACAACCATATGTCAAATAATGACTTTACATAACCAATCCTACTCACGTATAACCTTCCCGATTGGTTCTGATTGGTGGAGCATATCCATTTATAATATACCTGATTTGCTAATCAAAAGGTAGAAAAGATGGATGCCATCTGACCTGTTCCTGAGGGGATCAGATTTGTTGAGTTTGGATCATGTGCCCCATGGTCCTTTTGTACCCTACATGATTGTGAAGCTGCAAGAGCCAATTTGTGAAGTTACTGAAAGACCAGTCAAGAAAAGTTCATTAATAAACCATGATATCTGATTATTATTACTTTGTGTTGGGAAGCTCCACTTTTGAGTATATTTGCATCTTCTTTTCACCTTCTTTTCTCTTCTTGTCATCTTCCTTCTTGTTTTCGCTTCTGCATGCTTAATTTGGAGCATGTCACCTACCTTATACATATCTGAAATGGCATGAAGGGCATTCTTGCATATTTTTCACATCATATCCTAGTTGTTTTCTTTTTTTTGAGAAAATGGAAGTTAAGCATTGGAGCTTCCCACCAGTATTACTGTTTTCTCAATGTCTAATCAGTCTTTTTGGGAATTGCTTGTCCTCTGAAGTGAGTTGTCCCAAATCCAACCATCTTTTACACAGATAGAGAAGTTAAATCCCTAGAGAATGAGGCCCACCAATATAAAAAGAACTACCTTTTTGTTGTAGTTTGTTTCTTTTATTGTTCTTCTTTTGAGTGTTCTGTTATATGATAATGGCACAACTGTCCAAAACTAGATTTTTTAGGCTTCAAACATGAGATGGATGTGCTTCTTCTTCTCCAGCAGTTATTAATGTGGTTCGTGATACATGTGCACATATATTCATGGGAAGAAGCATAACCATCTCAACTATCTGGTGTTGTATAAATTTTTTGTTATTCTAGTTCTTGTGGAGGTCCTAGACTCAACCTTCCCTATGTGATAATTTGCAACTTTCAGAAACTTTTCTTGGAAATATTACATTGATTGCAATATTCATTTTCTCTAACACTTTTGAGGGGCAGCACATTTCAACATTTTGCTGATAAAAGAGGCCTTGGTAGGTTGTAGTGTATCTTTCATGTAAGAGCTGCTAAGTTAGTTTTAAACTGTCACCTTTTGACTAATTGGTAGTGATTTTGAGCAGAAGCTGTAGTTCACTTTCCCCATTTTCTTACCTTTTCGTTCAAAACAAGAATCTTTCCATCAATTCAAAAAGAAAATGTGACAAATGCTATTGACTTTGAAAGGCATTTTCTTTGTTTGAGTTAGGGAAACAATATCATCAATAAGGCTAGCAAATTGAAAGAGGATATAAATAAAAATTTCTCATAGTATCATTCAAATTAGCTTTGCTGCCTGATTTAAATTTGGCCCGACTGATCCCAAACGAATCTGGTCCATTTCATTCAATTACACACCATTCTGCATGTTTCCTACCCACTTAAGGTTCTCATTTTTTACTTCCTCATTAGGTTTGCTCTTCTGGTCTTTTAGTCTATGTTCCTTCATTTCCAGCAACTAAAGCTTCAGCAAAATTTCCACCATCAACCTAGACAACTTTTTTTTTCATCCTGTGAACTGGAAAACAGTCCAGTGGTTGCATTCATCTGCTTGGAGGTGGTTCTAAATTTGACCCCTGAATGGTGCATTCCAAAGTATTTGAACCTAGGTTACTTTCCTTGGATGGGTCTCTCTCTCTCTCTCTCTCCCTCTCTCCCTCTCTCTCTCTCAGTTTAAAAAAAATCAAAAGAAAGTTATCTTTTTTGTTTGGTTGCCCTCAAGTGAAGACCTTACTTCTGAAAATATGCTAAATCTATGTGGCACTTTAGGCAAAAAAAAAGTCAAAAAGAAAGTTATCTTTTCTGTTTGGTTGCCCTTAAGTGAAGACCTTACTTCTGAAAATGTGCTAAATATATGTGGCACTTTAGACATGAAAGACTAGGTCCACATTTCCTTCTCATCCACTAAAAAAGGTGAATTGTCTCTATAGTTTCCATAACCATGTTGCTCTCTTTTTTCTTTTTTTTTGGCTTGTGATATTTCATATCATAGAAATGGAAGAATTAAAAGAGCTAAAGTCAGTTTAGGAGATCTTTACCGTTTTATCTTTATCTATTTCTGTAAACAGTTTATATGATCTTATTTTGACCTTTTGAAATAGATATGAATCATGGATATAATGTGCTGCTTGCTGAAGATGATACATGATTCCCCAAGTGATTAACACAAATGAGGTCACAGACTGTTAATCATCATCAGGGAGCTTCTTTGAACCTTGGAGTGTGAAAGGTGTTGCGCAGTTCTTTGAAGTGTAATTACTGCTGAGGTATTCAGATCCCTTATTTAAAGTTGAACTGAATAAGAACTGTTTTCCTATTCATTACTGCTGTTGTTATCCTTAGAAATGTGAAAGCTTTCAAGGTGTTTTTGGTGATGTTATGGGTTGATAAAGAGTTTGTTTCCTTTGGAATGTTTGGCAGAGTTGGACTTTGTATTTCATTGGATTTACTGCTCTTTGGTAAATGCGTCTTACAAATCAGTACTACACAATGGTAATCCTTTTTCTCTCTTCACTATTCTTCATGTCAGATATTGTCTTTTATCACAGATCAAATGAACCAGAATCTAGAATATTAGAATATGTCTCACATATATTTGTGGGAAGACGCAGTGTGGTTCATTGGTTTGATTCTTGTCAACACATTATTCTAAGAGGATGCTACTGAGATGTATTAAAGTTGCTTGTTGCTTCTAAGGGTACGAAGAGATCATGTTAAAGGTTTTTCATCCTATGCGAATTAGTGGGGACTGTTTCTCATTCTAGTTAGTGTTCGAGTAACTATAATTGGCGTCTTCGTCTTCCCATACTGGGGCCTTCTGGTATGCTCCACAGGTACTTCTAAGGGCCTTCTTTTAAACGATTTAATCAATTGATTTCAAACCCATTCTTTCTAAATTTAAAGGCGTTTGCATCAATTCCTTTTTTTTTCCTAATATCATCTACTTGCTAACATGTTTGGGGCATATAACATAGCTAATGTAGTTTTTTCTTTTGGTAAATTTGTTCGAGAAACTTTGGTACCATGTAAATATATATTTATGGTGACTGGATTTCTTTTCTTTTGTTAAGATTACACCATATCCACATTTACTCATCTTGAAGCAATTTTTACAATATGAATTAATAATTATTTGGGTTATTCCTTCGAGAAACTGTTTGCGGTAGCATGCAATATATTTAGGGTGACTGGATCCTCTTTCTGAAATTAAAATAATATTATATTTTTTAATTCAAATCGAATCGAACTAAATTTATATTTCATGGATTAAGACTGGGTTGTATATAGATTCAATCTGAATGATACGTTCGGTCAAAAAATTTGATCATGGATTCGATTCAATCTGATTTAATCTGATTTTTTGTTGGATTGAATTTAGATTCAATATTCAGATTCAATTAAAAAATTAGATTTGATTGAGATCACGAGCTATCTCAATCGATCTGATCTATTTATATCTTTAAATAATAATAATACTGTATCCACTTTCACTCGTCTCTGCACAGTTTTGACGAGAAGAAAGTTCAGTGCATCCCATGTCTTAAGCTCAAAAGTAACTTTTGTCGTATTCTAGTTAGAAATGGGGAGAGCCAAGAGATCTTTGTAGGCTCGGCTTTTCCTATTGGATATGATATTTTAAGAAGATAAGCCTCTTGCCCTTGGAACTTATCTCTTCATCCCTTCTAAGGTTTATCCAGAGCATGACTAAGATTCTGAAGATGGCTTAATCTGGGAACTAAAGCCCCAAGAGCTATTGGACATTGGACTTTCTTTAGTGCAAGTTTCAGGAGACGGCTAAATCTTATATAAGCCATAAGGGTTTTGGATGTGATTTTTTATGGACATTTTTCTTTAGTGCAAGTTTCAGAAGGTGGCTTAATCTTATATGAGCCATAAGGGTTATGGATGTCATTTTTTTATGGTCCACTTTGCTCTTCCGCTAAACGCTGGCCACAAGTTAATCTCAGTTGGTAGGCACCACCACTGATCCAACTCTCGCACCCATGACACTTGCTCTTACAATAATAGGCTCAAAGCTACAGTTGGTTCCTCACAAGAGAATGCAAGGAGGGTCCAAAGCCCAACCCCAATGGACTGCAAGGGGAGATAAGGTCGCATGATCCATCATATGAGGAAAGTATATGAACAATGACTTACCACAAATTTGGAGCTTCAAAAAGATGGCTAGATATTTGTCCATATGGCTCTTGACAATGCCAAAATAATGCAACAGGTCAGATCTGGTTCTTCCTGGACTTAAAAAATTGCTCAGAACCAATCAATTATCCATGTGTGCAGGGCCTCTGTATATTAAAATTTGAGACCTATAATACTAAAAAACCTCATTAATTGGCTAGGTTAAAAGAGTGTAACTTGGAAACACAGTGACATTATAAATTCTCTTGTTCTATACATGAGAACGTATAGTGAATTCAACACCTTCTTCATGTCCATGCAAATTATTACTGGTTTCATGCTTGTATCTGCTCATACCTGATAATTTTACTCATAAACTTTATAAGGTTCACTAATGATCCATGCCCAAAAACTCTAATAGGTTGGTAGTCCACATTTTGTGGTTCTCTCTTCTTTTTTTTTTTCCTCTTCATTCTATATCTTATATATTTATTTGCTATCTTCTGATGTCTCAAAATTATTAGTTCACTGAAATGTTTTGGCAAGTACACCCGACGATGTTGGCATTGTGCACTACTTGTGGATGATTCATATAATACTTTAGAGCCAGGAAAGTGCCTGTAAAAGCCATAGAGCCCCACCATGGCAACCAACTCGACCTCTAGTGACACACTCCTGTTTTTATATGATCATTACGGTCATTGGACCTTTGGTACCTCTCAAAGGCTATCCACTAAGGGTTCAGATTGCATCTTTCGATAGATCTTCTTTGGCGAGATGAATTGTTAGATCGTACTTTGTACCACTTTCAAAGTACGATATCAGCTTCATGATCTATACTGCAGATAGAATCAAAAGATTGGAGTGTCTAAAAAATTGCATAAAATATGATCCAACGGTTCACCTTGAGAAAGATACAGCCTGAATCCATCTACCAAAGCCCACAGTTTCTCTGTGGTTATTCTTTCATATTTTCTATCCATATACTGGCCCCACCAACACCAAGCACCCTCACCACTTGTATAAGAAATCCTTATCAAACATTCCCAAACCCAACTTGCTCTTTGTCGTTTCATTCTCTTAACAATGTCTCAATCCCATGACTCCCCTCAACTCAAGTGTGAGCTGAAAGTTGTTAGACTAGCAAACTTTGATCTTGAACTCCCCGGAAGCCTCTTTGTTCGATACTATATCTTTGCCGGCAATGGGAGAAGCATTCGCATCGACACCTGAGAGATCCAGTCCACAAGCAATCCTTGTTGGAACGAGCTTGAATCAGTCCAGTGTTGGGGTGCCTTAGACTACATTGTAGAGCTACTTCAGCACCAAAGTATTGTATTCGAGCTGCGGTGGAGAAGAACTATGCCAGTTCTTGGAAGGTTCACAGGATCTAAGCTCTTGGGAAGAGGAAAGCTTGCATGGAAGGACATATTGGCCACCTGCGACATGTCGTTGGAGAGATGGGTCGGCTTGGTTACAACAAGTCGTGCATCAAACTGGCTCAAATTGCCCACTTTGTTAATAGAGATGAAGGTTATTGTTATGAATGTGAAGAACAAAGGGAGGGTTGGCGGATTGATGGGTTGGAAAGATTGTGGTTGCAAGCACTGTGACTGGATTGGAAGTGAGGAGGATATGTTTCAAGCTGCAACAATACTTGATGGAAGGTGACAGATTGGCATGCCGAGTTACCATTAGACTCTTCCAACTCAGATATCCTTTGACTTGCTTCTTCTCACAAACCATGATAGTCTTAGTTGCTTTCTTGCTTTCTGAAGAGGAGTTGCCTTTTTTTTGTTTGGGAGGTAATACAATATCATCTTGTTTGGAATTTGCATGTACATGGAATAGTATGGAATTGAACTATCTAAGGTGACTAAGCATGGTAATTCCCTTTTTTTTTTTTCCTTCTTTCCTTATCTGAAGATTGATGGAATAAGGTGATTTTGATGAATCAAGTTGATTGGCTGGGCTTGTAATTCGATGAGTTTAGGTGCGAGTTAGGGCTCAGAAGCCAAAAAAAAAAGTCCTTAATCATGACCAATTAACAGATTCATTCTTATATTAAAAAAAGGATCACTTAATTTAGGTTAGGCCTGTTTGGAACCCAATCACAGTTCACTGGACATCAATGCTTTTAAATCTGTTTATTAATATTTTTAAATATTATAGTGATTTTCACTATGATAAGAAATCTTTTTACTTATAACATGCTTCCACTATTTAATTAGATTTAGTAATGCATTTTCGAATTTAGCACACTAATTTAAATCATATAATTTTGCTAGATGAGAGATTATCTACACTGGACTGACTGGTTGCATCTCGAATGATGGAGTAAATTGAGAAATTTTGGGGCAGGCAAGAGGAGAATATCTATAATTTGTCATCCATAAGTGATTAACTTTGTATTTATGAACAACTTTTTAAATTGATAGGAACTCACTCAACCCAGTGAACTTGGAAATTGCCACAAATGTCTTGGTAGAATAAGGACCTAGTTTTAGCAAACATTTTGCCCTTTTTTTCCCTCATTTTTTTTTTTTTTGTGTGTGTGTGTGTTTGAAGACAGCTTCACATATCAAGTCCTTCAGTTGACATCGGATCATCAATTCCTAGATGCATTGCAAATCTTTTAGCTACTGAATTGCTGAGTGGAATTATTTTAGAAGCTTGTGGAGTAACTAATTAAATTTTCTCAACCACTTTGGACGGTGCAAACTCTTTCAAATATGCAGACTTTTCTACGAAAACTTACACGCGAATAACATCTCTTAGAAGTATCCTTAGGTAGCTGGTTGCCTAATAATCTAGCTTGTTTTTTGAGAAAATTATTAGTCAGCGTAAGCTAGCAACATGAGCGAGCTGGGCTCACCTCGAGCTGTGAAAACCCCAGTTCAGCTTGTCAGATATCAAGCTAGCTCAAGTTCGCCTCGATCATGGTGCCCTGAGTTCTCTCCCTTCACTTCCTCTTTATAAAGATCTGGATGGCTGAGTTAACTCAGTTCTAAATTTCATTTTTTAAAAGATAAGGACTGGGGGTAGAATCTTAAGCCATTTTCATCTCATTAACTAACTAAGCAAGTTGATCCTGAGCCGTACATGAGTTCTTTGCAAATTTGTTTGGCAACTCCTAGCCAACAGAAATTATACCTTGCGCTGTATACAGTACGTGGCCATGAGCCATACCATTGATCACCCCGGCCCACTCTTTTCAGCTCTATTTATTATATACTCATCTTAGTGAGGGGTCTACAAGAACAAACTAAGATGATTGGTATGGTGCATGATCACATTGGTGTACGCAGTGCTGGATGTAGTTTCTCTCTATTTAGACTCCTAATCACTATGATGAGATGAGCAGTGTCTTGCATTATAGTTGGACTATATAGTTGCAGAAACATTAAAGTTTTATTATTGACTACACGTTAATCTCTAGTTGAGGTTTCACATATACCCTTATTGAATTTTCTAAAGTTAGGGATGAGACCAACCAAATATTTCAATTTTTGAATTTTTTTTTTTTTTTGAAAATTTGCTTCTAATGGGAGTTGCCATAAAGTCAGGCTATTTTCTAAGACTATGGTTGCTGACAGAGTGGCATTACTTTTCTAAGTATATATTTGTTTGAGTAATTTTTCAATGCTCCCATCTATTACTAATTGTGTGTTATTATTATCCTTTTCAATTTTAGGATTTTTTTTTTTATAATTGGTTGGTCCCTACATTTTTAATACTTAATTATAAAAAAATAGGCAATTTTCTAAATTAAAAATTATTTTAGTTTTTTTTTTTGGTAGAAACAATGGGAATGCCACCCTGAAGATTGGAATCTAGAAGAGAACTATATTTCTAATATGTATACACTAATTGCTAAAAAAAATCTGTACGCAAATTTCTATGACCTGAGACTAGTTGGTCCTTAAATTTGAAAATTTATAAGCAATTATCATAAACCTATCATTGCAACAATAGCCTCTAGCAATGTTGACAAGAGTAATCTGGTATCAATATAAATGGACACTATAGCATACTACCATAAATTGACGTAGAAACTCTTCAATGAACCAATAATTTTGGACTCTTAGACATCTCTTTCAACTCAACAAAGGTGAAATCAACGTCAAACATACGCATGCAAAATGCGATACAATCATTGTTTTCCCAATGATTTTCAAAATTTGAAAGGATAATGATGTGCTTATTATACCTATTGATTTGTCTTCGCTTGCCAAGTCATGCTTGTCAGGCCCAATTACCTTTTGGTAAGATAAGTTGTATAAGCTTGCAAATATCAACACTAATATTAGAGGATTCCATCATCGGTATCTTGTCTCGATGGTCTTGACTCTTGAAATATGTTATATCCAAAAGTAAAGGGTGATCATTCCAGAAATAATGAGTATCTTATCGGACATTTTTAGATTTTATTTGATTGAAAAACCTTGCCTTAGTTTTTAATATTTTAAATTTTCATCATGTAATCATAGACATCATAGTATAATGTAATGACATCCAGCATGTGAACAATTTGCCTCAATTTATCTTCCATGTTTAAAAAACATAAACTAACCAAACGTTCACATAATATTTGAATGAAAGTGGAAGATGGTAAAAATAATGAGCTAGGACTTGGATGTTGATAATCATTTGGATGTATTGTTATATAAAGCCAATCAATGTTTTACGAAGATTTCGCTAAATCAACATGTTCACAATATAATAGGATATGCTAGTTTTTATAAAAAAATTATTGATAATAGGTTACATAACGGGGGATAACCCTCCTTTTTAACCTTTCGAAACCTAGTGAAATTGAGGTTAAACATTACAAAAGTTGAAGTGCTAATGTAAACTATGAAAATTAGTGTTATGATGGCCAAATAGAATTAGTCAAATCGACTAGCAAATATATCAAAGTCTCAGGCCCTTTCGCTCTAAGATATATATATATATATATATATATATATTTGTTACAATCCAAGAAATTATTTGCTCCGGAGCATTTGAAGCACCGACATTTGGAAGGAGAGGAACGATCAATTAACTCTAATTAACTCTGGTGGGTAGACTTAAAGACTTTTGAGCTCAGACTTTTAAAGGTACGTATCTTGTTGATGGTGTCATCTAACTGTTAGGATTATGAGAATATTTTCTCGTTACCATGCAGTAATCATCAGTTGTTGAACGGTCGGGATCAAACTACAGTACATAACTCTCAAATCAAATCTTAATATTACCATCTGTTGAGGCAAAGTCAACCGTCGATCTTCCCATCGGACGGCTCTCCATTTGTCAGGGGAATTATGGTGACCGAACGGGTCCACCGCTGGGTGTTTGGTGCGCCCCCGGTCACTATTTAATTAAGCGCGAAGGGTAAAATGGTAATAATATGTTAGCATGATGCCATCCACCATCCACCATCTGCGGTCTTTTTCCTCAAAAAAATATCAAGGCCACCTTTTACGCCCCTACCCCCACCCCAAAAAAAAAAGAGCATGGCCACTTGAGTGCGAGATCCCATCACCGCCCCGTTAACCTCTGATGCTTTTGACCTGATATCGGCCGTGATGCGATTGTTGCATGGTGGATATTTAAATTCAAAATTTGAAATCGTTAGCTTGCTGCATTAATTGGGAGTTGTTCTTAGCTGCTGGCAGCATCTTTAGACCGTTAGAAAATATATATATATATATATATATATATATATATATATATATATTTTAATTTTAAATGATATTATTTGAAAAATTATCTGATTTCATTCTCTGTGACTTTGAACTAGAATATACTTCTTGGCCCAACACTCAGATCTGCTGGGTGCATGCACTCAGAAGTTGCTGCTCATTGGTAAAGCTGAGCTAGTTTTTTTTTTTTTTTTTTTTTGGTAAGAATAAAGCTGAGCTAGTTTAATTTTCACTTTGTAGTTTGGAAAGTTATCTGGATCTAATGAATAACTTGACATGTTTGATACTAATAAAAATTTTATTGTCTTATTATGTAACAAAGCTGACTTGTATTTTACATAATATAGTCATTTAGGAAGACATTATAACCCATACCCTTTATTTGATAAGCCGGCCTCATCATGTTAGTTTTTAGGTGTTTTATGAGGGCTGGATTTCAGTAATAACAAAAATG
Organism: Elaeis guineensis; assembly: GCF_000442705.2. Lineage (NCBI taxonomy): Eukaryota > Viridiplantae > Streptophyta > Magnoliopsida > Arecales > Arecaceae > Elaeis > Elaeis guineensis. Next base: position 68,711,624 of record NC_026007.2, read on the forward strand.
GATATCTTTAATAATACGGTTTCACATAGAAAACTATAAAAATCTGTTAAATGAAAATGTTTTATTTTCTTTGTAGAAGTATTGAGATCTCAATCTTACTAATGCAAAATTTATGATCGATACTTGAAATTGAAAATACATATTGTTGATCCTATCTGTATAATAATAAAAACTATTTTTGAGATCATTGATCTATACATCAAGTGAGCACAAAAATTAATGACTATATTATTAGTTTGTTAAACCATGAAGAAAGATATATAAAAATATATATCTTTGATTATAATGGACATATCATAAAATTTATGTGATCGAAATTCAATAGATTTGCCTGCTTCTAGATTATAAATCATGCAAAAACATTATATCAAACTATTAAAATTATATATTTTTTGAACTATTTGATGCATAGATAAATGATCTCCAAAATACATGATTTTTAATATATCACGAAAATTTTTATAATATTGATTACAATCAATAGTATAGATCTTTCACAAACATCCTTTTTTTTTTTTGTTGGATTAGAAGGATTAAGGCCTTAATTTTTTAGAAGATAAGCAAAGTCTGTAAGAAATTTTCTTGTAGGATAAATAGATAAATGGTATTTTATCTGTGTATACATTTTCATTCAAAAGATTATAATAAATTTATTCTTTATTTAATTTTTTTAATATTATTATATGCACACGTATTGAATTAGTGATACATTTCTAAATTGCATATTGTCATGCCAAGATTACATAATTATAACAATCATCTCTCTTGTATCAAAACAAAAAGCACTAATTAAGATCCAGGGTGTATTCATAAATTCAAACAAATTAGAAGATTCTATCAAAAATTAAAAAATAAATTGCAAGATTTGGTAAATAAGACGATGTCATACCCATTTGTCAAATGTATTCATTTCTCTCAGATGTGTTTTTTCATTTTTGATACATTGGAGCGGTGTTGTTCACAACTGAATCTTTAATTTGCCATGACAGTGTAGGCGTAGAATCAAAATTATAAGATCTCTATTCTCAATCAAACCCTAACATGCTAGAAGATCAGTGAGCTGATTTGTCTCTTTCCTGGCATATGAGGCTGATAAAAAACTATAAAGAAGCTGAGCATTGGATTATGTTAGAAAGCAAGAAATAAATGTGAGTATTTGAATTTAATAGGGTATTGAAATTTCTAGCAATCTATGTGATCATAGTTGATAAATCTCTTTTCAAACAATTGTTATTAACATTGAGCTTTTTGATGGCCATAAAAACCCCCTCCCAAGTTACTTATAAATCTGCTTCCGACATTAAGTTAGTTTTGATTCTTCTTGCCCCAGCTTTTAGAGGATAACTATTTTGTTTTTCAGATTTCCAAATATGGAGCTTTAATAACACTAATCAAGTTATTGGAGATTAGGAGAAAAAAATTGGAATACACTAATCGAGTTATTGAAGATAAGGAAGACAAATTTAATAACACTAATCAAGTTATTGGAGATAAGGAGGAGAAATTTAATAACTACTTAGCTTTGAATTTCCAAAAATTTCAGAGCTAATATAGTTAGCTCCCCAATAGCATCAAAGCTGGAAATCTAAAGAAACGAAAAATACACTAATCATGAACAGTGGTGCATGCATCAATTCAAACAAATTTGAAAATTTGGTGAGTAAGATGATGTCACGGCCATTTTGTCAAATACAATCACTTTTCTCGCCACGTGCTTCACCCGCCCAACAATACTAGAGTTGTAACGCGTGTTACTCCACCAAGGGTGACGTGATCTAGAGAGAGAAACAGACGATCACCACGTCATCTCAGGAGATTGACCTCCTCGGTTCCCCCTGCGTGAAGAGAGAGAAAAAAATCCAAAAGAAAAAAGAGGAAAAAGGACGCGAGCGAGGAGAGAGGGAGGTTACCCTCACCCACACTTTATCTCTACTTCTGGTCCACTCCACCACCAAAACACGCACTCTCTCTCCTATCTCTCTCTGTCGGAGGTGAAGAAGAGAAGGGAAGCGAATCGAAGCGCGATGGAGAGGAGCGTACCCGTGAGGAAGCCCCACACCTCGACGGCGGATCTGCTCACCTGGTCGGAGACCCCGCCCTCTGCACCGCCGGCCGCCGATTCCGCCACCCCCGCCCGCCGGACCCACAAGGTACTCCCCTCCCTCTTCTGGCGTGGAATGCGGCACCCTTTCGTTCTCTTCCGGAGGCTCATGGCTTCCATTTTTGGGTGGTTTCTCGCAGCCGGCGGGAGGGATCAGCCCGGTGATGTTCGGCGCCCAGTTGAGCGAGGAGGAGGCCGCGAGCTTGAACCAGAGGTGAGATCCGGTCCTGCTCCGGCCCCGACGGCTTGGGCTTTCGTTGATCTTTCTTGGTAGATCCTAAAGATTTGATTATTTATTTTTTTTGGTTCTTTCTATTTTGGTTACTAAACTTGATCTAGTTGTCAAGTGCTATGTTTTCGATCTGACCGATTTCTAGATCCAATCCACGAGAATGGAATGCGAAAAGCAGTGATTTTTCCTGAGATATACTTTGGTTAAGTCAAGCATGTTGATTTCTGTAGGGGGATTCAACGTGCTTTGCTGGCGATCTCTCATTTAACATGCTTTGCTGCCGATCTCTCAGTCAATCTTTCTGTTTTAATTTTAATATTTTGTTTTTTCCCGTACGATCGTTTTTTTTTTTTTTAAGAACCGTTATTTGGCTGGAGATCGGAGCTCGTTATGCCAATTACTATAGCTGTCAATGCATTGTATATTTATACTATTGATGCTGTTTTTCAGTGCATGAATGTGGATTTAGGTCGTGACACAAAAATTTTTATCATTCCTGTGGATTTGATATTTTCCACATTTTATTTTCATCCATAGAAAGACTGCTTGACTGTATGATTCTTAAATGAAGTAATTAAGATGAAGAAGTCATAGGCGGATGATGAGAATCACATTTCATGGTATGCAGGGATGGTATGTTGGGAGAAAATGTTATGGCCCTTTGATCTTTAATATTTTCACTGAATGGTGGTGTTCCTAGTAAGACTGGATAGCTTAGACTTGCTATTCATGGAATCATGAAGTTTCTATGATTTTGGAATAAGGAATTGTTTGGTAAAATCACTATTTGTAAAAAATCTTGAATAGTAGTAGTTATCTTGGTCACATGCCACTTGAACGTAGGGTCCTGCCATTAATATCTTTATGTTTCCTAAGGAACTTATTTATGGAAGATATTATTATGATGGTTGTTTTGTGAAATTGTGTTGCTGCGAGTGAATATAGTATTCAGTGTTTTACTCCTCTCCAGCTACCCCTTTAAGTCAGCTGTTTTCACATCTCTGCAAAGCAGGGTAGATTTAATTCCAACAAGAGTGTGATTTCCTCCCTCCCTCCTCCCCTGTGATTATTGAGGTTTAAAAGCTGGATATGAGAGGGACCCCTCCTGGGCCTATCACAGACATAACCCTACAATCTCCATGGATTAAGCCCAACCCAAATTAGTTCCACAGGATTCTGCATCTTAACCATTTCATACTAATTGGCTCTAGAGTGCCAAATTTTAGATTTGAATGCTCACTGATATTGACTCGTTTTCTTTTGTATTCTTGATCATATGCATGGCAGCATGTGTCAAGACTTGACAATGCCATATGCTATATTTATTTATGAAGTAACACCCTTCCTGATAGTTATTTAATCTTGGTATTACATTTAGTTACAGTCATGAAAACAAGATGAGATGTCATATTTAACATCCATAAAAATGTGCCTCCTAATAACTCTATCGAAACATTCAGTTGTCCTAACTTTTTATCCGAAGGTATGTTGAATTATGTCATTGTCTCATCCGCTTACTATGTTGATGGGCTGCATTTTTTTAATGTAATGATTTTATCTGTTGTAAGCTGGTGAGGCCCTTCTTCCCTAGACATGATCATTTAGGAAAAAAGAAATTTATGGTCATGGATGTTTATGCATTTATTTGGTTAGTCCGAATAGGATGTTTAAGGCCCTAAGCTTGCATGGAAGGGTGGATGTGCATTAGTTGCATTAACATTCTGTGAATATTTCTTTGTATGACGATATGTTTTCAAAGTGACATGATGGAACTCTAGTTTTCCTAGTAGACCAGCATAACAGCATTGGAGTTGAATAGACAATGGAGATCATGATGCCATGCAATTAATGGATAAGGTTGGCAAAATATGACCCGATCTACCAGTCCGACTCATGTTCGACCCACCATAAATAGGTTTGGATTTAGGCTAAACAGGTTCGGATCATAAACAGATCGATCCATTTATCCCATTTAATATTTGGATCGGATTTGGATTTCATATATCTGACTCGTTTAATCTGTTTAATATTCAGATCGGGTTGAGTTAGATAACCCGTTTAACCCATTTAACCCAAATAACCCGTTAAAGATCTGTTTAACCGGTTTAAACTTGCTTAACCTATTTTTGACCCCTTTAATTCGATTTGTTTAATCTGTTTAACCTATTTAACTTGTTAAAAATTCGTTTAACTTGTTTCACCCATTTAACTAAATTTGACCTATTTAATAAGCGGGTTAAGTGGGTCGGGTCAGGTTACCTCGTCAACAAATAGATCGGGTTCAGTTTTGAATTTTTGATCTGTTTAATGAATAGATCGGGTTCGGGTTGATGATTTATTGATGTGACCCGCATTGGCCCGACCCGTATTTGATCTGATGCGATCCAATTGCCACCACTATTAATGGGTATTTCTCAACTAAGGTGGTAACTGTACAGTGAATAATCTAGGCAAATGGACCTAATCCACCTTATCATAAAAATCAATTGTATGATGACTTGACTATTTGGTCCTTGGTCAAGGGTCGAAAATTTAAGTTATAAGTACTTCTATTTAGTTTCTTGTCATGTAGGAATGTTTTAAGTGCTATTGTAGCTGAGTTGGTCAAATAAATTTATGAGCTGTCATGTAAAATAAATGACTAAACATGTCATTTCTAAGTCAGTCATGTCAATCCATTAATTTGTGTGGCATTAGAAGTTTCATTTTGAGAAGGATGGACTCTAAAAAGGTTAAACATAGAATGTTAGGTTAAGAAAGTTTTGTTTCCATCATGATTGTCTTAAGGGCCAAAATTTTTATGGTCCAAACTCCTTGTCTTGATGGTGAAAGTGCCAATTGCTGCTTGTTTTTGCTGGCTTTTTTGAGGAAACCCTAGTTGGTAAACCTGTAGGTGTCTTGGTGGTGACAACTCCACCACTTATCCCCTTAACTGCCGAGCTGTATGGAGTTCTTCGGCAATGTGATAGCTAGAAGGCTGTGACAGTCTGAACCCGAGAAGGCTGCCACTTTTGCTGTTTTATACTATAGTGCAAATGTAATTTTGTAGCTTCATTTGGTTGTGTTAATACATGCACTTCATTTACAAGCAAAATATATTGCTCGAGTGTTATATAATATATGTGTACAGCTTTTGCCCCTTTTTTTCTAAAAAAAAGAATTTCTGCTTCTTAATGCGTGATATTTTGTAATTGCTTTTTCTCTGGGATTCTAATATCTGCACAAACAAGTAATATGTGCATAAACTTGTTTGTTCTAGTTTAATTGAGCAAGAACTGGCTGGAGATACCTTAATCACTCAAGCAACAATTTACATTTAACAAAGCTTGAAGTGTGAACAATTGATGATTCACTCTATACTTGATGAATCAGATTATTTGAAGTTTGTACTTCTATTAAGAGCTATACTACTATGCTTTTCAACTTACAGGAAACTTTGCTCAGGATCGAAATTGAGAGAGATCACCGGTAGTGGTATCTTTGCGGCTGGTGATGAAAATGGTGCATCTGAATCTGATGCTTCTGCCTCAAATCCTAATAAAACAGGTGTACGAATGTATCAGGTATCTTGTAAAGTTTTTTGGGAGAACAAATCTATGAATTTAAACTTGCTAACAATGTTCTACTAGTTCAATGATGTTTCATTATACACTGGAATACCAATAAAATTGGTTTACTTTGACAATGAGTCGAAGAGTGACAATTAGCAATTGTTATGCGCCCATTGCCTTTCGCCACCCTAGCATTGAACATTTACTGTTCTCCAAATGAGATTATTACACTTATCAGTTTCAATGGGTTAAATTTGCTTTGATATCCGTTCATTCTTGTTTTGGGCCTTAAAATCCTAAAAATTATGCTTTACATTCTAATGTGGAACTGAATTGGTTGGCTTTTATGTTTTTGTCCATCAGCAAGCAGTTAGTGCAATGAGCCAAATCTCATTTAGTGCTGATGAGAGTGTCTCTCCAAAGAAGCCCACCACCCTTACGGAGGTAGCAAAGCAGCGAGAGCTAAGTGGCACTTTGGATAGTGAGTCAGATGCTAAAACTAAGAAGCAGATCTCTGAAGCAAAGTGCAAAGAACTTAGTGGGCATGACATCTTTGGTCCTCCTCCTGAGGCTCCACCTAGGCCTTTAGCAGCTCGGAATTTGGAGTTGAGGGGCAACTTGGACTTCGGGTTACCCCAGCCACGGAACATACATACATCCGTGAAAGTATCCAATGTGAGTGAGAAGATGGGTAAAACATGACCTTGTGTTTCTGATTTTTTTTTTTCAAAAAATTTCTAAAGCACTTTCTTTTAGACTTTGATTCACACATTTTAGTGCAGATAACTGTAAAACTTTGTTTTTCCTTGCATCAAGCATCTCTGTCCTTCATTTAAAACCAAGAAGCATCGATATTTTTGATACTATTGTGGAATATTTTTAGGATTTGGAAGTTTCTTTACATAGCTGCTGGGTTATATTTTCATAATTCTCAAGATGTTTTCTTGTGACTTATGTGTGAAAGTTGGGTGAAACATGAGATTGGCCTGTAAAGAAAATGCATGGCAGCTCCAGAAAAATTACTTGGAGACATCATATTGTATCAAAACAATGGCATGCTTCCTCAGTTTTTGCCTTTCTGTTCTCCCACACAATTTTGAAGTGTTCGTTGTTTGCTGACTATCGGAATCTGTGATACCTATTTTCTTTTTCTGTTTTTCCAAATGCTTGTTCCAAATTTCTAGTGGCTTATATCATTCAGTGTAGCTTTTGCTGGTCCACTCTATCAGAAAACCGCATTTCAAGTGGCTAATTACCATTTTCCTGTTGCAAGAACTGACACAATTGTTTCATTCTTCATTGTAATCACTCTCAAACTTTCGTATTCAGATATATCTGATTGTGGTGCTCTTTTTTTCTTTTTCTACTTTTTTCATTCATTATGAAATGTTTATGTTTATCATGATGTAGGATCAGGAATCATGGTTTATTTGGCTCACAATTGGTTTCTTGGTTACTTTTATATATGGCTTTGGAAACAAAGAGCTGCTTGTGTTGGAAGAAATGATTGACTGACTTTTATAATAGTCTGCTTCATGAAGAAAAGTCTGTGCTATTTTCCTGAACCCTTCAGTTTACCCAAAAGTACCTGATTTCTATACCTGTAAATAAGTGGAGGTATGATACATGGGTATGACAAAATCTGACACTCATTCCCACACTCATACCCAAGCCCAAGTGATATAGGGATCATCCTGAATAGAGGTATTCTGCTGGTTGAAGTTAGTGTGGCTGTTCTATATGCACATATCTTTAACACTTAACAACGTAGGAATTAGTGTCTAATGTATGCACATATATTCCATGTTCAAAGATACATGTGAGATTGCATTACAGTCACTTTTCTTTCTCTTTCTTTCTTTTTTCAATGGTCCCATAAGAGTCTATTACAGATCATTTTCACGTTTACAATGCAACCCACTGGTTTTGTTTAAGGCAATTCACCCTCGTATTGCTTTTACACTTTGTGAAAATTATCTTGAAGTCCCTCAACCTCCTACAAATCGAGGTGATCTTTGTGGGATGCTTGCATATTGCAGTCTGACCAGTATTCTTGAAGGCACTTCATGCAGAAAATGGCGACCTGATTATTGTTATTCTTTTTATTTTATATTGCTCCTGATCAATGCTCTTTTTCCTTGTAACCACGAAGTATTTGACATGCAATTTCCTTGTGTTAATTGTTCATCCATATTCTTTATATTACTTTATTTTTGATATTAAAAGTATTCATTCTTTTGTTCAATATTTACAGCCGGCTGGTGGTCCAAGCAATATCTTGTTTAGTGAGGAGCCTGTGGTCAAGACAGCAAAGAAAATTCACAACCAGAAATTTCAAGAGCTCACAGGTAATGACATTTTCAAAGAAGATGCACCGCCTGGATCTGCTGAGAAGCCACTGAGCGTCGCGAAGCTGAGGGAGATGAGTGGCAGTGACATATTTGCTGATGGGAAGGCTTCTTCCAGGGAATACTATGGCGGTGTCCGTAAGCCCCCTGGTGGTGAGAGCAGCATCGCGCTGGTTTAATTGTCCTAACATATTTATATCAGCATGTGTTGGTTTCTAATTTAAGTCAGGAAAGATGTTCCTCTGAACTGATTAAAACACTTCCTGCATGTGCTTGGTGTTTTAGCAGTGTTTGGTCTTAGTTCTGATGTCATGGGGATTGTTATCATATATCTAATCTAAATTTCAGACAATGGAATGTTGTCCAATACCTTCTTTCTTGTATCGTACTTTGTAGCGTGCTAAATGATCATGATTTTGGACCTGATTCTGGAGTAAATTATTTCTTCCTTTCTTTTTACTGTGCAATTAAGTATGAGATGGGCTACTAACAAAATAGAATCTTGTAAAGGAAACTGGAATGGTTACCCAGTTATAATGGTATATATGTCATGATTATATGAGAACCTGTTGTACTTCTTAGAGTTTTGCTAATGGCATTTAGCCCTAAAACGTAGAGCTCTGATATTAAAACTAGGTCGTATGCTGGGAGACAAGTTTATCTTCAGGAGAAATGGTGCCCCTAGTTTGAGACTTGGTCTATATCAGGTTCGTACCTAGATTTATGGAATGCATATTACTAAATTGCATGACTCTATAGACAATCAGACATCATCAAAAACCAGAAAATCAAAAAGATTTCATATTAGGAGTAGATGTACACAAATGAAATCTAGAGTGGTCAGTTAAATAATTTGCGACTTAATCAGCAGCGGTCTTCCCTTCGGAATGAATATGCTTTGCATGAAATCTCTCCAAGCTTAACCTCAGTTGGCAAAAATCCTGAATAAATGCATATCAGGATGTGAAATGTTGTATGGGGATTATGTAGAAGAAATCTGCTCTATTTTTTAAATTTTCAAAAGGATAACTTCTAGTTATTTATTTATACTTCTTCTGAAAATGGTCTAACCTCAAAGAAATGCACACATTTATCTCAGTTTACGCACAGATATTGGAGACCGAAGCACACGTGAAACAAATTGATGCTTATTCTTTTTTTTTTTTCCTCTCAATAGTAGTAGTTACCAAGGCATGGATATAGTAAGCTTTTTAAGTCCAAAATGGACCATTATTAAAAAGAATGACCTACTTATATACAAAACAATCAAATAAGTCCTGCATGTTCCCTTGTAATTCGCTCTTTCCATTTCATATTTTAAATTTCCTTGTGAATCCAACCCTTGTCTTGAAACCTTGAGCAGATTTTCAGCTGCAACTCTGAAGATATATGTTAGCTTATTAGCCGGTTGTGAAATTGCTCGTCTCTTTTTGCTATTCTTCTTGATTTGGATTTGTGTTTCATAATAGACCTTAGTTGATGCAAAAAGACTTGGATGATGATCATAATTCGAGCATGAAATTTGCTAATCACAATAATTATGCTAAGATAGATGAATAACTTTGAAAACTCTTATCACATAATAATTTACAAACAAGTGGCATTAATATTTATGGAAAGTTACAAATTGTTCAATAACTTTTTTCTATTTTTGAGACCGAAATTGTCAATCACTTAATTAGGTCGCTATCAATTTGCGATTCACCGTCCACAAGATAAATATTTTTTTTCTTCCTTCTCTCTTCGGTACCAGTTGATCCTAAGGTTCACAATGGAAATCACAAAGATCATACAGAATCCTGCCTGGGCTTTGGCCCAAGGAAACCCAATCCTCACCAGTAAAAAGGGTTGAATGGAGAAAAGGGATGGTGATTCTCAGGTGTAGGGAAAACTGTTCTGACTGAGGTTTGCAGTTGGCCTAAAGCTTGCGTTTGGTGGATCTTGTGAACCATTCTCAACAGTCCTATCTAAATCTTTGGTCCACTGAATTAGGCGAAATCTTCTAAGAAGCTAAAGAGAAGCAGCTAAATGTTACTATGATCATATAGCTTGTAGCTTCATAACAAGACAGTACATCCACACATGATACTTGTGATGCCATAACTGGTCAAAGATGCCCACCTTAGGGAGTTCAGGTTATTAGCAGTACATTCAGTTGTACTCTTGGCATTTATATTTCTCATTATTACAATAATAACTGGTACCTAATTCTCAATTTTCAAAGAAGACAACCGAGATGTTAGGGAGATTTTTTTTTTGAGGCATTCTAGGGCATAATACTTTTTATCGGAGCTGGTAGAACTAAGACAATAGATGTATGATAAGGACCAAGTGGAGAAAAAGGATATCACCCACAATGGTAGAAAAAACTTACTTCTGAATTTCTATCCAAATCTTGATGTAAATTATTGTACAAGTCCTACAGCAGGAGTTTTAAATAAAACATTAGTATATAACATGTGCAATACGTAGGATACAATTTAAAAAAATTAAGGATGGAAAAGATAGAGAAAAAACTGAAAAGAAAATATATGATAAATATTCAATACAATACCCAAGCCATCCTTCAAGATTATTCCAAAAGAGACAGAGAGAGCAGGGAGAGGGAAACGAAAAGATATAGAACAAAGGCTAGAACACAGTTGCTTAACAGCAGACCATCCACAGTTCGTCAGTGCAAATCTCACACCATGGATTTTGTATCATATTCATATTATCATGAGAATAAAAATTCATAAATTGAAAATTTTGTAGCCAAAGAAGAATCCTTTCAATCAAAAATCCCCAACCCCTACGAAATATCATGCTTCTACCAAGATTAAGCTCTCAAAACCTCGAGGGACCAACTCACACTGCCACACCTCACGCAAAATCCCATATGCTCCAGATAAAACCCCAACCGAAACCCCTCCGATCTCCCTTAGGTTCTCTCCTTCCCCATAGATCTCCAAAAAATAGAATGGAATGAAAAGGAAAAAGATGATAAATCAAGGCCTTACCTTTGTTTTCATAGATTTTTACTATGTCTTCCCCTGATTTTTCCTCCATCTTTTTTGTCCTTAGGAGTCTGAACCGAATGGGAGGCTTGGAATAGCCGAATAGCGAAGTTTAGGCTCCAGCATCGAACAGAAGAAGCTCTCAACGATGGTAGAGCGACGGACTTTTGTTGGCTGACACAGAAGGACTTTGTTTGCTTCTTCCTCAACTCGATCACCCTCTTATCCCTGGTGTTGGCACTCTTCATCTCGGACCTCGACATCGTCCGACTCGCCATAGAAGAAGAGAGAGATTCTTTCTGAATTCTAGGGTTTCGATTTTGGTTTCTGAGATTTCTAGGGTTTGGCTGGAAATAGAGGATGACGGCGGTGATCGACGGGCATCCCTCTGTGATCACTACAATGAGGCAATGGTGGTGCTCAACTATCGAGCCAATGCGGTGAAACTCTGCCTCCCCTGTGATGCCCTCATCCACACAGCAAACCCCCTTGCCCGTCGGCACACCCATACCCCGCTCTGCCACAACTGCGCTACTGCGGCGGCTACCATTCTGTGTGCCATTGACGACCTCATCATAGGTACCTTCAATCTCACTAGTGTCTGGGAGGCTTTCATTCTTGAGAGCGGGCGAACAGGAAAGCTTAGGTGAGCCATGAAGCAGACGAATAGGGAAGCTTAGCACTGTCTATTTACCTCTCCTTTTCTGAACATCCCACATGTCAAACAAAGGCTTTTCCATTGAGAAGCCTCCATATATATATATATATATATATTAGATTCATCTCAACCCTATTAGAAGGCTACTCTAGAAGCATTATATTATGTAATTATGACAACATTAGGCATCATAAATAATTGAAATAAGCCAAAATTATAAAATCACATTTTAATTTTTTCGAAAGACTATTTGCATCAACTTTACAAGGTGATGAAGCAATGCCTACCTTGAGGCAACGTTGAACTTTTGAGATGGCTTAGATATACATATTATGGGACAAAGATGATTTTTATAAATGAATTATATTATATTTATCTGAAAGATGGGATAAGGATAATTTTTATAAATGAATTATATTATATTTATCTGAAAGAATGAATTAGAGTAGTGCAGCAAAAGCATCATGGAACTAAGATGATTAGGATTCTAGCAATATTAGGCATATTCAGATATTTGACAAAGTTAGGCTGGTATCTTGTAGTAGGTGCGTAAGGAGCCATATGGTAATATATTTAGTCCTATGTCAGTTATCTATTAATAACATCTTCGACATTAAAGCATTGCCAAACCAAAGTATAACTTTGGCTTGTATTTTATGGGTGAGGTCTTGGGATACTATAGTTTACATATGAACAAAGAAGGGAGAGTAATATGTAATGAATTCAATAGAATCTCATATTTGAACCGTTTGAATTTTAAAAAGTTATACATGCCTATAGCAATGGGTTATTTTGTTTAAGAGAGGGAGGCTTGTTGAAGAGTAGAAGGAGAGAAATGAAAAGGTTGAGATTGAATTGCGTGAAAAAAAATTGAGAATTACTTATCTCATTTCTAATATTCACTTCAAACATATTTTTCAAAAAATATTTAAACATATCTTTCAAAAATATCATTTTACATTGTTAATAAAATTAATAATATTTTGAATAAATTTTATAAGAGTGTCTACTTGAAAACTCAACAATATCAAGAAAGGATAGCCTATCACTTGGGAGGGAGACTATTCATATTTTTTATAAATACTTGATACGGCCCCAAAAAATAAAAGGCAAAACATTTTAGCCTAATAGGCATATTTTCGGTTGTCATGATCTACAAACGTTGATAATGATTTTATATATTATAACTAAGTTATAATTTTGTATTGTTTGATTAACTTTCATTAACCATCTTACATTTTACTTGATATGTAATATTTACCTTTGGAAACTGACACGATCACCTATATGAAGCTTGTCTCAAAAAGGCATGCATGATTAATTCTAGATGTTTAACTCGCACATTTAATAAATACTTAACCCAAATAAAGTTTGTTACCTAGTAAGTTTATTTTTAAAATGTTATTCTAGTGGCTTATACCTAATGAAGCTTAATCAAATCACGTATGATGCTAAGATCCTATTTGGCATCATTATTATTTTATTTTTATTTTTTAAAATTAAATTATAAAAATATACATAAAAATATATCTAATAATAATAATATTATTATTTAATATTATTTTCATCATTTTTAAAAAAATAAAAAAATTTTTATTTTCAGCAAAACTAAAAAAAAATCTGACCTATCAGCATACCACAAACTTCTTTTCCTTAGGCATAGCAACCTTGCCTCATGTACCAACAGAAGGCAGCTGTAAAACAAAATAAAAATATTTATTGGAGAATAGACCTCCAAAGTTTGTCCCAAAGTTGGCATTTACATTATTAGTTCTCTTCCTCTTTGCACAGCGGCAGTGTTTTAAAGCCACATCCACCACTTCAATATTCCCTTTCCTCTTCCGGGTAGTTATATTCGGTTATCCTGGCTGACCCTACCAAGCGCCATAATTACCATTGAACGTGGTTGTAACTTTGGCCCGAAAGAAGGTTATGCCTTCCTTCACCCCCGAAAACCGTTGGATTATCTTCTGCACAGATCGCAAAGTGATACGAACACCACTGCACATGTTGCGCAGCGCGCGGTGGATAATCCAACGATTGCCAGGCGCGAACAAAAGCGTATCCTTCTTTCGCGCGCGGGTAGGGGTATCCTTCTTCCGCGCAAAGGATAGAACCACGATCTCTTTCTGACACGTGTCGCACCCGAGTGACCTCTCATTTGGAATTCACGCCGCGTCCGGGCGTCTGGAAGCGCGTTTTCGGGTGGACGATTACATCCGCCCCATGCCGTCCGATTCTAATCAGACGTGCGTGGTATTAGATAATTGGAGTTGGTTTTTTTTTTTTTTTTTTTTGAATACTGAACGGCTGGCGAATCTGTTTGGATACGAACCAGATAATCCGAGTACTTAGGAGGAAAAAAATTTCTTCTTTCAAAACAATTTGAAACATTCAAACGTTCAAACTTTTCTTTAAAATTTCAAAACAATATCCAAACAATATAACAACTTCCTTCTAAAAAAAAATCTAAAACAACAACAAAACATTATATCACATTTTAATATAAATGTAAGGATATAAGAGTTTAATAAAATTTAATTTTTAAATAAAAATAATTTTAGATTAAAGAGGAGATATATTTTTTTAGTATGGTAGGCAAATTTTTTTATCAACTAATTTTTTTTTTTTTTTTGTTGTGAGTAATTTTTGATAATTCTAACAGGAACACAAACTCTCTGATTTAAATGAATATTGAAAATTAATTTTATGAATTATATTTTTTCTTAAATATCTAAAGTTTAATATCTGAGTTATATATGCTTACTAAAAGACTTATTAAGTAAAAATTTATATAAGAAATTTTAAGATTTTATAAGAAACTAACTTCTTAATTTAACGATATAAATATATCTATGAAACATTTTAGGAAACCACTAACTCACTATTGACATAACGTTGAGTAATATCATTTCAATTACCATTTTGATGAGAACTGTTAATGGATAGTTTAGATTTAAACTTTGGAACAAAGTTCTACAGTGCTATTATTTGTAAATCTACAAAATATTTAATCTATTTTAATGGAAGATATTTAAAAATCATATGAAACAACCTCATTCTTAACAATTTTGCCGTCTCCAAATAAAGTGTAAATTTCTAATTGAATAGCATCAAAAAATATATCAAGATTTCTTAAATTATTAGAAAATATTTATTGAATAACTGAACTAACAACAAAGCTGATGGAGAAAAGGTTCAGCCTGGCTGCAGTTATTTATTTTTTTTTAAATTTCAAATTATGATGATTTTTAAATAAACAAATAAGGAATTCTCGAGGGCAACAAACTAACCAAAAGGTAGATAAATAAATAAATAAATAGATAAACATAAAACTAAATCAAGGGCCTATCTGTTCTATTTCAATTCATCTTCAACACCTATCAAGTCTTTTGACGTACAAAACCCAAATTAATGGTAATCTTACCCTAAAAGTAACCGGACTCCCACAGTCCTACTCTAACTCTAACTCGGAGAAAAACTTCTCTATTAAAATAAAGAGAAAAACCCCATAAACCCACACATATAAATTCCCTCTCCCCTCCGTGTCTCTTCCGCTCTACTCCGACCGTCCTCCCTATACCCCTCCCTTCTCCGGCCTCCAATGGTGGATTGCCTCCATAGCGAACGCCCGGTGTATCAACTCCTCTCCACGGAGCCCTCATCGCCTCCACACCGAGACGACGACGACGACCACCCTATCGCCTCTCTCCCGATCCCTCTCTAAAATCTTTCTCTCTCTAAACCTTTCTTCTTCTTTACCCCATCTCCAAGAATCCCAATACGATCGCAATTCCCGTCATCACATCCTCTAATTTTCTCTTTTATCGATTGGATTTTATTCTGATTCCCTTCTTCTCTCTTCGTCGATCCCTTTTCCGTTTTTTTTTTTATAGATTTTCCGTCGGTTTTCGGGAATTTTCGTAGAATTCTCGGGAACAGGCGAACCATGAAGATAGATAAGCCGGAGGAAAAGGAGACGGAGCAGGAGGAGAAGGAGATGGATTTGCTCTTGGACGAGATCCCCCATGCAACATCCCCCTATCATCATCATCAAGAACACCCCATCCCCGATGCCGACGCTCGTGTCATCGGTAGCGGCGCGGACAACGCCCGCCGTGGGCTGCCGGGCCATCTTGACATGTACGCCTGCGCCGCCGCGCCGCAGGTCCATGGGCATGGCAATGGGTTGATGTTTCAGGTGTCGCCGTCGGGGTCGAGCTCGATTTCCAGCGACGACGGGCTGCGCCGCTCCCCGGAGCCCAGCCGCCGCCCGCTGATGGAGGAGCTCTGGCTTCTTGATCGCCTCCGCGCCATGCATGTTGGGAACGGCGGCGGGGAGGCGGGTGCCCGGTGGCCCGGCTGCGGCCCGGCCGACCCGTTTCTTCCCCGGAGCGGCTATAGCAATGCCGGCATGAGGCGACCCTTCGAAGGCGGCTACGGAGTCGTTCGCCGCTCTGTTCCGCCGAGCACGGTGCCGTTCAATGAGGAGTGGAGGACGCCTGGGTTGGTCGCCCAGCAGCATTGCAATAATTTATTTGATGCGTGGCTCCAAGCCCCGCGGTCCGATCCCCCGCTGGGCTACCCGGCCGGTATGTATCCAGAGCAGAACTGGGATGATGTGTTGAATGGCTTGCCGATCGGTGGCAACGACGGGTTGGGCCAGAACTCTTACCACAGGGGAGTTTATGGTGACAATTCGGTGGCAGCTTTTTATCGGTCTTCGGTTGCTGAAGCCTTCCCGCAGCAGGGCGGGGTTGGTCTTAATCAGAATTTGGGTTTCTCTAATTCACCGAGGCCACCGATGCTGAATGAACGGGCGGCGTCAGCGGCGCTGGCGAACGGTTGGGCACTGCAGTCCCCGTCCCCGATAAGAAACCTAAGAAATGTTGAAGCTTTCGGCTGCGAGGATGGTTTAATTATACAAGGGAAAGGGCTGCGCTTTGTGGGGAACAATGGGCGGGAGTTCCAGAGGGAGCACAGGAGGCTGCCACATCTTGATGAACGCTTGGATGCGAGAGGGAGGTCTGGTGTGCATGGTCCGAGGCTTCAGTGCTCGCCACTTCCACCACTAAAATATGATAATTTGATGCATGATGAAGGGTGTATTTACCGCATGGCGAAGGACCAGCATGGGTGCCGGCTCCTGCAGCAGAAGTTCGATGAGGGGAAGCCTCACGAAGTGGTTGCGATATTTAACGGGATCATCAATCATGTGGTTGAGCTCATGGTGAACCCTTTCGGGAACTATCTCATGCAGAAGCTGCTGGAAGTCTGCACTGAGGAGCAGAGGATGAACATACTT
Organism: Elaeis guineensis; assembly: GCF_000442705.2. NCBI lineage: Eukaryota > Viridiplantae > Streptophyta > Magnoliopsida > Arecales > Arecaceae > Elaeis > Elaeis guineensis. The sequence goes on from NC_026007.2 coordinate 68,728,815, forward strand.
ATCGTTCTCTCTCAAGACCCGGCCGAGCTTGTCAGGATCTCTCTAAACACTCATGGGTACTGCTCTTTGTTCATGTTGCTCTTCGTGTTTACTTCTGATTCTATGTTCTTCCATAATCATGTCAAAGTTTGCTTTAATTTAATTTAATCAGTGCGTTGTGATGCCATGTTTTTCCAGGACACGGGCAGTGCAGAAATTGATAGAGACCATCAAAACCCCACAACAAATAGCACGGGTGGTTTCTGCCCTTAAGCCAGGGTTTCTTGACCTTATAAAGGACTTGAATGGCAATCATGTGGTCCAGCGTTGCTTGCAATGTCTTTCCGCAAAAGACAATGAGGTATACATTTAATTGGTTCTGTTGGACTAATTGATATCAATTTTGATGGTTGAAATGTGTCGTATGCTATTTAGTTCATGCTCAAACTGTATGTGTTTTAGCTTTTACGCATGGGAAGATATGTAATGTTTACTGATCTTATATGCAAATGAATGCTTTTAATCCATTGATTGTCAAATTTAGACAAGCCTTTATGATCTCCATTGTCATCTAATTTACACAATGGGATCAAGGTGTCATGATTTTTTACTACATAGTCATTGTCTTCTCTTACTCTCTAAATATATTTAGTCATTGTCTTCTCTTACTCTCTAAATATATTCCACCTGAATGCATTTTGTATAGATCTTTGACCAGAGAATTGGGACATGTTGTTATTCCATTTGTACTAGTCTTGAACTCTTGAAGACTTGCTCTGTTCCTTGTACAAGAAATTCAGAATGATGCACAATGTTATTGATGTAACCCACCAAAATAGTTATCTTTCTCTAATGCTTTTAATTATTTGCAATTATTTGTGATCCTTCTTCCAAATTATTTAATTTCATGAAACTGATAGGGGTTAAATTCCATCTGTTGTTTTATCTTTATCAATATATGTCTTTGTGTGAAATGCATTTTTAAGTACAGATTTCAGAACATATTGCTTTTCCAATTTGTTCTGATATTAAGCTCTTGAAGACTTGCTCACTTGGTAGTTAATTAAATCGAACCTGTTATATGAAGTGATCCATAATATAACTAGGAAGATCATGAATTCTTTGTAGACTTTTATATTGCTTCCATTTTATTTATTGTCTTTCTTTTACATGTCAGAGACATTTTACCGCATTTAACTCTGCATGCAATATCTCATGAGTAATAGAACCTGACATTTCTTTAGCAAAACATATAGACATGTTAAATTATGAAGGTATTCAGAGTTTTATCTTGGTAGCAAAGGCATAGATGGATTGATTGGAAAGGCTATAGTTGTAAGAGGTTCTTCACGAGGAAATAATTATAAACAATGCTATAAAGGTTTAAAGTATTCTTGATCTTGTGTTAGCAAACTTGGTTTTTTGGCAAAAATATTTGTAGAGTTCGTTTAGTTATGCTTGTGCAGTTTCCAAACTAAGGGAAAGCCCTGTAACAGGATAGTGAGGTAATAGCTGGTTTATGCTCTCCTAAAAAACTTCTTTGATACCCAAAACTAGAAACTTGTTCTACAGACAAGTGGAGCGTAAACTGGCCTGACATGTTTTAGCTTTTGTTGTTACCATATCATTTTTCCTACAGATCTGGATTTCTAATGCATCGCATCAAACATAGTCCTGTCAGTTGTGATTGTCAATAATAATTTTAAGATGCAAATTTAATCGGATGACCTAAATTAAATTGTATTTTATGTTCAAGTTCATTGGAAGAGTAATTTCTACCTCAATCCAATTGATGGTTTGATTTGTGCAAAACCTTTTTTTGGGAAAGAATGCTTTATTCTCTTTATTGGTAGGTAGTTTGCCACAAATATCACTTGAGACAAACACCATACCTGGTCTACTTTCGAGGATCATCATTGTTACTAAACATTTTGATGGTTTCTTTTTCATTGGTTTCAATGAAGTTAACTCTAGCTGCCTTTTTTGTGTCGATCCTTTTGCACCAATATGTTGTTGGTAATGGGAATGGTTGATTGACTGACAAGAAGATACTAATAACAGCTTGTCTAAGTCCAAAGAGAATTTTGTGATTCATCAGTGCCAAACACCTAGGTATCATTAATTTAAGTTATATGAATATGTAGTATTTTCTTTTTTAAGTATTCCTGGTGAAACTTTGATTTCAAATATGTTGCTGCATCTATGAATTCATATATGTTTTATTGTTGATATCCTTCTGTCTGATGCTTGGAAATGCACATGTTCAACAATCTTGATGCATTTAGAATTGGGATCAGATCTCTAATTAAGTTAATCAGATTAAAACATTTAAGAGTACCTGAAATCCAAATGTAGCTGTATATGTGTATTTTGAATAATGCATAACAACTTAGAAAACTTCTAGCTAGTTAGAAATATAGTTCTTTTAAATTAGATGCAGAATAGAAAGAATTCTTGGATCAATTAAATGGTGTTAGCCTGTCAAGAATAAAAATGCATTTGGTCTTGCTTAAAAAGCATTCCTTTTGTGACTTTTAAGGTTAAAAGCTTGCTTTTTGAAAAAGAGGTCTTTGGTAACATTCAAATGAGTACTTCTCTAGAAGCATAAGACAACAGGTGGCTTTTAGGGGAAGCTAGAAAACTACACATTTTTGAGTTTAGTAAACTTTAGACTAAGGTTAGCCGCACTAGTCAGTATCATATCATACCAGATGTACCGTACTATATCGGTACGGAATTGGTATGCTATCTCATACTGTAATTGATACTCAATATGTCTTACCATCTTGTATAGTAGTGTGTACCGACATTGTAAGAAGATGGGACTGGTATGAGTTACTGAGATGGTGAAACTTGTTTTAGACTTTACAAAGTTCACTTGTTTTTACCAAACTAAGCAAAACCTAACTAAATGTGACAAAACCTAATTCTAACTAAATATGTTATTACTTTGTTCGAGAATTGATCCCAATTATATCATTGCACGATGAAATTATGGGAGCCCAGAATAGTGATCACGATACATAGATATAAGATCAATTTGAAGTGAGCATTGAATGCTGCAATCTTATTCCATAATTGTTGCTAGAATTTTCACTGTCAACTTGAATAAACCATAAAATGTTATCCCAAGAAAAGTTTTGGTGGCTTTTTGGTGAGGAGATTGGAATGTATATAAAGCATAAGGCACCTATAGTTGATCATTATAGTAAATTAGATTCAAAATCCAGGTTTGCAATTTCACTACTGAACCCTGTACCATTATCATGCTGATATAGCATCAGTACACCTGTTACAGGGTCGATTCAGTGTACCCAAACTCAGTACACTTCTCTTACCAAGTCTCGATTCAATACTGATACAATATCGTATGCCTGTTATGGAGAGGTTTGCACTTTTATGGCAAACCTTGTTCAAGATAAAACCTTTATGCAACTATCGTTAAAGAAATTAGTGTGCAAATTCATAAAATAACCATTCATATTTTTCATCAATTTCCCTCAAAATAAAGAACATCAATGATTAAATTAGTTAAACAGTTAGAGAACAAATAAGTCAGAAACCAAAAAGTAATATAGCATTAAATGGAAACAAACTAAAAATTGTACATAATTTGATGAGTGCATTTATAACTACATACATTTGGAACCTTAATTTCCGGAATCTTCAAACTGCAGCACCACACCCGCTTTGGAATCCTAAGCCTGCATATGCTTCTTAAGTGCTTTCTTACGAACTGTGAATCCAAAATACCTGCTTCCCCACACCCGGTCCCAAATCAGGTCCTGCACCTGCTTCAGATTTTGGTGGCTAATTATGGAACATAAGCAGGAGAATCTTGAAAGACATTTGTAGAAGCGCAACAATGACACAATAAGAATTCAGCAAGTTTGGACTTCTAGCAGCCTATTTTTCATAATGGGAATTTCAGGAGGAAACATCCTTCACATTCTTATCTCTCATGATTCGTTTATTCATTTCCATTGTAGTTTGTATTACATATGATAACATATTACACAGTTCTAGGATCACTAACCTGTCTTCTAAATCTCATAAAATTCTGCTTCCAATATGTGAGTACAAAGGTTTGCTCTTTTGGTTTGTAATTCGAACTTGACAATTACATGTTAAATATGAGGGTGTATAGTCTATAGATGAGGCTTGTTTGAATGGAGCTGACCTATAATTGAATGAGTTTTTTCACTGAGAGTAATTTAATTGGGCAAAATGTAGTTGACCTATAATCAGATGATAATGGAATGTTCTATCAAGCAATAACTCATGCAATGTGCTTCAATGGTTTTGAGATTGCAAGGTTTCTTAGCCACAGGTCTAGCAAGCAATACAAACTACAACGGAATTAAATATCATTATCCTAGAAATGACTTATAAAAACATAAGAAACCTGAATTCTTATTTAAGCACGTGATTCCAGAGTGTGAGCTGCTCAGAGGCCAAAATTAGTTCTAATTGTATTCTCTTTGTTATTATGGTTTATCTTTCTTTTTTCTTTGTTTATCTTTCTTTTCTTTTTATTGGTGTCTTTCAACTGACTTTCTAAAATGAGTATATAAAAATAGATACATATATTGTCTTTATACATATGCATGCTTTTCCCCCATTTTAGATTTTATTACCTATCAGTTTCTGACATAAATTCCCACTATTACTATGTAATCAAAATGGTTTCTTTCCCTGCATTTTGAGGAAAACTAATTGGTGGTTGTGTGCTAAATTGACAAACAATATCAGTATTTTTTTTTTGGGTAAATAACAATATCAGGATTTTCATGGGCAAAAACCTTACTGTTGGATTTATGAAACTCTTTACTAGGGGTGGGTTTGGCACCATTATAAGTAAAAATATGGGACCATTACCAACAATTCCACTGACATTGTAATTGTAGACAGTGATGACAAGCTACCATGATGAGTATCTCTTTTGAGGCCATAGGCAGCTAGCATTGGTATTATCTTTAGTATAAAAGATTGACTTAGTTAATGCCTCCTCAACAGCAACATATTTATTAGAACTGTGGATGATAAGGGGCAAGTGGGAGCCTTGACAGAGAAAATAATGGCTTAATTTTAAGGTTTTATTACCGAGTACATTTTTTAGTGTATATTTGAAATCATTCGATAATCATGTATGCCTGCCCAAAAATTTGAGGTAAGGACAATCTATCACTCATTTAGCCTTTAGTAATAGTAACACAAAGTAACTAACATTCCAAGATACACCATTATACGTCATTTTTCATATTGAATCATTTAAGTTGCTTGTCTTGGAAGTTGAAGTGCTGTGAATAACCTTATGTGGCTTTTAACCCATCTAAACAGACAGAGCATCCCAAGCATTCTAAATTACAGAATGTGTAGGATTTTAAGTGCAGTACTTTTTGCTACTAAATAAGCTGTAAATATGTGCATTTGCTAAAGTGGCCTAATGCACATATAATATGAACCAGAAATATGGTGGACTTGGATAAGAAAAAAGATGAATAAAAGATTATTGGATTTCAAGGTAAAAGTCAATAGTTATGTGCACACTAAAAATGCTGAAAGCAGCCTGAGGGTTAATCCTTCAAAGTTATAAATGTACAAATGATTCAGATCAAGAGAAGACTGAAGTGCTAATAAATATAGCTTTGGTTATCACAGTATCAACTATCAAAAAGGTTTAATGGTACCATCAGCCATGAAAATCATGTGCCATATATTGAAGATATATCGGTGCAACTAGGGCAAGGTCATGAACCAGTTGTGCCAGTCATGGTGCCACATTATAAACTCACTCTAGAGCATCTTAATCAATATTGACAACTGCCAATTTATGATGCAAATCAGAAAGCCAGGTGATGAATCTGCAGCCAGGTGATGTAGTTGTCAAGTGGCAGTCAACAATGGTTAGCATAAGAGTCACGGACCTGCAACATGGGCATTGCTAAAGCAACACCTTAGTATATAATGCTTAGATGTAGAAATAAATTCTCATCATGTGAATTATCATCCTCCAAATTCCTCGTGCCTTAGAAAACAGGTATTTAGAAGGTTTATTAACATCTTGTTTTTAGCACACCATGGATGTCAATCTGGCTTCTAGCCATATCATTACACCTGATTGTATGTATCCATATAGAAACAATCATCAATATAAATCTTGGAAAACATGTAATGGACTTGGGAGGGAATAAAAGCTAAACGAGTGGGATAGTGAACAAAAGGTAAGCAAGATTTTAAAGCTGACCTTGATAAGCCACTAAAGCCACAGGACTTAATTGGTTGCATAACACTATGTGACCAGAATCTAGTTCTTCAGTCAGCGACTAAATATGCATATGAGTTTTTCTTTGTTTAATAATTTCTTTATGTTGGAATATTCAGTAGGCATGGCCCATCCTCTTTTTGGAATATATGGTGCTTTCAAAGCAAAATCGAATTTGACAACATAAATAGGATTTTCAATCTTGTATGGGTTTCCATTAGAAAATCTACCTTTTCATTTATCAACATGTAACAATAACATAAATGTATGTATGAGCTTCCTTTGTTAAAGAGTTCTTCTATAGTTGGTGGTGATATTCATGAGGAATGTTTTTTCCTCTTTTGGAACATATGATGCTTTTAACGCAAGAATAAAGTTGACAAATGAAGTAGGATTTTGAATTTCGTATTGATTTTGATTATGTAATTGGTCAGCTAAAAGTGAAATGCAATTTTCATGCTATTAAGGATTAAGAGGTTGAATCATCCATAGTGAAATGTATGATGAATACATGTGATAAGTATGTTTTCTATTCATTTAGTATACTATGCAGGTGTCTATTAGGATATTTAGTTGCTGTTAAGAGCATGAATTAATTGGTCAACGAGTCGAAGATCCACGCATTGCGCGGGGCCGGATGTACGAAAATAATTTTTCTTCTAGATCTGATTAGATTGAAAAAAAATTATATATAAATAATAAAATAATATTCATTCAAATTCTTAGAGTCACTTCATATTCTCAACTACCTATATAAATAGGCTTTAATTGTAAGAATATAATAATACTATATATTAATAATATAATTTAATATGAAGATGTGGAAAGATAATATCATACATTAATAACATAATTTAATATGAAAAGGTGTTCCTTTCAAGTGGCACAACAAAATTCATTTGAGAAGCTGAGTTGGCAACATTCCAATACTCCTTCACAGAGTATTGTTTTATATATGTACATATGATTGGATGTCATATCGATATAATTGTCCTTGACAATTTCACAGTTAAGATTATATCACTAACTGAATGAAACACTTAAGGCAAACTACAAGGGAACGCTGCCTCTAGAGGGATGTACATCCACTTGGTCTTCACATCTTGGGCAGTTCTTTCCTTTTCGTAATATTAATAGCTAGGACCAGATCTTGATGTGTTTGTTGTCTTCAAACATGCATCCACTGAAGTGACCATATTGGCTCTCCCTTTATGATATCTATTAAATGTTGCTTCTTTCTTCTTTTCCCTTTTATGATATATGTTTTGGAATCGCACTGTGGAGATCATTGTTGTAATCTCCTCTTCAGATTGTGTTTGCTTTCCAGGAAAGAAAATTGATTTAAAATACTGCCTCTAAACATGAACAAAAAACTCTCAATTTCAACTGTCTTGGAATGAAGAAGTGAGAGCCACAGAAAATCTGCAACTGTTTGTGATTCAAAAAAAAAAAAAACATTTTCACCTCATTCAAAAAAAAAATCAGTACTGGGGTCCTTACCTTTCCAAATCAATGATGCATTGTTAATCTGATTTGTATAGTTATTTATACTTTTATCCACTATATACTAAATCATTATTTCTTAAGTTTCACCAACTCTATATTATCATATTATCATGCAAAAGAATCTGTTTTTGTTGTTTTTTCATGTAATAAAGTTTTTGTATTTTTTTGGCAGTTTATTTTTGTTGCTGCTGCTGAGCATTGTGTTGACATTGCGACTCATCGTCATGGATGCTGTGTCTTGCAACGCTGCATAGGTCATGCTATTGGAGAACATCGGGCAAAACTGGTTGCTGAAATTTCTGCTAATGGACTTTTCCTCGCTCAAGATGCCTTTGGGTGATTATTTAATAATAAAGCAGCCTTTTGTTGTCCATATAACACCAATTTTCCTTAATACTTCTGAGTTGTTTTGGTGCCTATCAATACTGACTTTACATGTATCAGCATCAACACCAGTTATATGGAGTTTGCTGCAGTTCCATATGTGGCATCAGAATCTATTAGATTTTTCTGAGGTTATGGTTGGTATTTTTGGGTTAATATAGGTCCTAAAGCCTGGGAACTAAGGTCTAAAGTCAATGGTTGAGATTCTGACATTCCCAGAAAATGCATGGTACATAAATATGAGGTTTAGATCTGAGTTCTCTCACATTTTTCTGTATATAGCCATGACTGCATTGCATTTGGAGAGAGTTGGACTTGAATTGGATTAACAGATGTCTAAAGATTCTTAGTTGATGATTTTCTACATTTCTTCCTCTTCTTCTTGTTACTTTCCTTTTCCAATCCATGTTCCTTTATATTAAATTCTGTGTTAGCCATCTATCTAGTGTTATTGTGATATCAGATAGTGATTGTAGTTGTCATATAACATATTTCATTCAATGATCATTGTTGGATCATCTTCCTACTCTTCAGGCCTAGTTTTGCAGAAGTGTCATAAACATGAATCAAGTCTAAATCCAGGTCCTAAAACTATTTACATGTTAAAGTGATGCCTTGGACATTACAGGGAGTAAATGAGATTAAATTCAGTTTGAGTTCTATTTCAAAATCAATGTCAATAAGATGTAAAGGATAAAAATATGCTGAACAAAGATTCCTCAGAGACACTTAAATATTGAAAGAGACATTAAGCAAGGGGATAAAACATGACATTTGGCTGGTTTAGATATGAGAGTGCACTCAAGATGCAGTCTTTAGATACAGATATATGAAAATATTTTGGGATGGACTGCTATCTGATCAATGGAGGTGCTGGGACTGGATTTATTATTGATAATATTGGCCGTGAATTCAGAATAATTGATTACACAAACAAATGCATAGTTGTTGTCAATGCTTCATAAAGTCTACCATCAAAGATTGCAAGAATTGCTCAGGAATTCCTTGTGTATTTTTTGACTCCAAGCATTTTGTAAGCATTTTGTTAGAAGCTACTTTGTAGGTATTAATCCAGATAGTGTTTGTTTATTATAGAACTTTTCATGAATATCAACAATGCATACTTGTTATGCTTTTGCCGTTTTCTTATATGATTTTGCTCTTTTTTATTATATTCTTGATATCATGTGATCATTTTTTGCCATTCTTGTTTTCGTTTTCTGTAATATCAATACACAGCTAAAGTTCTGTCATTGCTGTTGCATCACTGCATCCTCATTCTTATAATGCTTCTGTTTTATGCCTCAGAAATTATGTTGTTCAATATATCCTAGAACTAGATGATCCATCAGCAACTGCAATTCTGGTATCCCAATTTGAAGGGCATTATGTAAACCTCTCAACACAAAAGTTCAGCAGCAATGTAGTGGAAAAATGCCTCAAATTTTTTGGAGAAGAATACCGAGAACGGATTATAGTTGAATTGCTCTCAGTGCCTCGTTTTGAGCAGTTACTGCAGGACCCTTATGCAAACTATGTCATTCAATCTGCCCTCGGGAATTCCAAGGTTTTTATCATCAACACACTATTGATATTAAAGTATATTTTCATGGATAGATATAAAGCCTCTAATGTCAATATCTTCTTTCCAGGGATCTCTCTATGCTACACTGGTTGAAGCCATCCGTCCTTATGGAGCAGTCCTTCGAACCAGTCCATATTGCAAGCGGATCTTCTCCCGAACGATGCTGAAGAAGTGATGTACATTTAGGACAGTAAAGAGGCTGTGTTGTTGTCCTCTGTTCACTAATAGCTTATCAATATAACCTCCAGATTGAGAGTTCTCGGCTGTAAGAGTCCAATGATACCACATGGAACTATTCGTGTCCTTTTGCAGCTCTTGTGCATTTAGGGCGTAGAGCTGTAAAAATAAGCAATTTTGCTTCCAGTTACTTGGGTACGTTTGTAATGTGGATGAAATGCACATTAACTGTTTTATTTTCTGCGGACAATTTGATTACCAAAACTATGATTATCCTCCTGTTTTGAAACAGTTGCATCTTATGCAATTGTACAGTGTAATAACGGTACAGTATCTCTAGTTATTACAGTATAGTTTCTCTAGTTCTGGCCCGAGCTGATGTTAGGCAATATGTTGTGGATATTAAGAGATTACCTGCTGGAGTGGTCTATGTGAGATTGTTACTTTTATTGTGCTTTTAGAATCTTTCACTACTTGGTGATTCAATGTGGAGACTGATTGAATTTCTTGTTTTAGTGGTTTGTTGTATTTAGATTTTATGTTAATCGTGGTACTTGTCTGACAAAATCATGAAGCCATTAGTCCAGGAAGTTAGGAGGTCATGGTCTTGCCGTGATCTTGTAGGGGGAAATCCAGTTTAATTGCATGACTTGCATCATTGCTTCTTCCGTTAGTTGAACTGTTTCTAAAATTGTTTCTGTTGCTTTTTATATGCTGAATTCAACAATTTCTGCATTGTGTCCTGGTTGAGCCATTGTTGGTGATATCATATTCTGTTTTAATCCATTCCTAAGAGCCAAACATAGTACATGCACTTAAAAACTCTAAAAAACTACACCTGTTACTCACCTAACTTGAACCGAATGTGGGTTCAAGCTAGATTTAGTTGTAATGACCACGCCTATGATATCTCTCTTGTTGTGCATAAGTGCACATCTTGAAGAAGATTTTATTAAATGAGGGTCTACATCTAACTAAAACCACTCCTCTTTTTCAGCCTCCATCATCCTTTCATGGGATCACTTGTCTCGTAGTATGTAAATGGTACTATAGTAGGCTTCTATCTAATTTTGTCGTGATTTTCTACGAGTAGCTCAATCCTTCACCATCTACCCTTAAGTCATGAACCTCACCAAGTACCATTTTATCGTGCTATCATCTGAACATCAAATCCTAACCCTACAAGAGGGCCAAGGTAAGAACAATAACATCCTCCCACCTCTTTTTATACCATTCTTATGACATGCAATAGTTGAGACTTAAAGATTTGTATTTAGCCTTAAAACCCTTTTTAATGATTTATTTAGCCCATGAAATCGTCTTTGGGTCTTAATCCGAAATACGACCATATCATCATATCGTCCTCCTTTAGATCCTTTTCTTTCCCTCTATAAAATCTCAACTATTTACCGCTCCACCTCATCAGTCCAAGGGGAGCAGGAATGGCTTATCCCCTTCCTATGCTAGGTTTTCCTTTCTATCCTTGGATTAAGGCCTCTCTTCTTAATCTATCCCTTCCCTTTATCCTTTCGTCTCATTGATCTACAGAAATATAATCCACAAAGCACAACCTCATCCAATCCCAACCATACACCTCTATATTCCTCCCCTTTTCTGTTAGCCAATAAAAACATGCTACTTCAGATTAATTAAAGTCACTAGATCCAAAGAGTTCTCATCCTAGATCTTAAATCATTTTCTCCTCTTTCAAAATCTTAGCCATTGAAACCTAAAAAAACACAAAGAATTATACTTACAGTAAATTCTAACCCTTGAATCTATATGCATCTTCAATTTCTTTCCTCACACCCTATCCAATAGGATTAGTCATTTAGCAGCCCTTAGATTTAGATTTTTCTATCTCTAATTCAATCATAAAACATACTATTTATTGCCCAAAAAAAGGAAACAGTTACCCAATAAATGACATGCCTTTTAGAGGCCACTGTGCCATCAAAATATAAACGTAATTCCTTTAAATTTACAACAGAATTTTTATGCCTTCCATTTATGATTTTTAATCTAGTAAGCTAAACTTAGCAAAGCCAAGACAAAGCTTTATATTTGCATAGTCTAGCATCATACTTTCCTAGTTTTGTTCATGCTTAATTTCATGAAATACGTCCTTACATGTTTTGCTGATTCCGTATATGATTACTAGAGCATTATGAGCATGATAGGGTGATTGCTAGCATGCATAGTTCTAGGTTTACTTATTTGATTCGTGCTTACTATTCTATGCTTTAGTTCAATAATACATGCTCCTCTTATTTATATTGTAGTTTGTTTGTTTGTTTGTTTGATTTGTTTGTTATTTTTATTTCCTAAACCAAAAATACAATAAATCCATATGGCTTGCATCATACTCTTGCATTTCTATCTTCTCACATAAATCCTTGAGACGAATCAGTTGCGCTCCTACATGTCTAGTCCTGGGAAAAGACATGGAAAGCCTGAATTGCCTTTCCAAATCTAAAAAATCACTCTCATTTAGTTTGTTACACACTTCACGCATTACCAGGCGGCTATACACAACCGCGAGCACAAGCCCCCAAGGGGCCCCACCCTGAGAGGTGATGACATCGCAGATGGCGTCACCGGTCAGCTTGGCAGCCCCGCTTCTGGAACAAACGGCAATGCATAAAAGTGGGGTAAAGAAACAAAGTTGTATGGTTGGAAGTGATTTTTGAGCAGCGACCATTGTGTTTGTCCGTTGGTGCTTTGAGATTCATGTCTGAAGTTTTTTGCATGTGATCGCCGATGACTGGTTTGAATGCAGCGATCGGTGGCATCGAAGGGGATGATGAGTATGTTCAAGCAGTCCGAGAGTCTCACAGGTAGAGGGGAGGGGGGGGGGGGGATCGATCGGTGTCGGGTTGAAAATGGGCGGTGCAAGATGCACCATTTAGGTCTCACCGAAACCAACGTCAGAGGAGATGGAAGAGCTCGTTCGATAGTTCTCAGAGGTGACAGAGCTCCCAAAGGAAAAGGTTAGGGTGGACACGGAGGGGTGGGCAGCCATGATGGTGGTGGCATGAAGTCTCGATTAGAAAGTGGTGGTGGAGGCGGTGGTTCGAAAATTTTGGCTGCATGCGGGCCTTAAAGGGGAGGTGACGGGCTACTATCTCGAGCAGGAGTACTCCATGTTTTGATTCACAGAGGCCGGGGAGAGTGACGCAGTGTTCGGTCGGCCTTGGGCAGTCACCGGCCAGGCACTAGCGGGGGAGCCATGGCAGCCACGGTTCTGCCCAGCAGTGGGAACGATTTGCTCCATCTTGATTTGGGTCCGACTGCCATGACTCCTGTTGAAGTCCTAATGGGGGGCAGCTATTTATAGTATTCTAAGCTTGGCCAACGAGCTGACTGTGGTGGACGACTACACGGTGAAGCAAAGACAGTTGGGGTTTGCCCGGGCTTGTGTCCGGCTTGATCTCTCCTGACCGTTGAGGTCGAGGTTGTTGATCAACAGACTAGAGGGTTCCCGATGGCAGATGTTCATCTATGAAAATCTCAGCGGCGTTAGCCTCTAGTGCGGCCGGTTCCATTCTATGGTGGAGTGCCGATGGATGGGGAGGAGAGGAGCTCGATGGCTGGCCTCCACTCGAAGAACATGGTCCGAGCCGGAGGAAAGGAGGTTGGAGTGGATGATGCGCCGTGCATGGGGCCTTGGCTTTTTGCCGTGCAGCACTGGTTGCCCAAGCTAGAGATGACGGGAGGTGTGGGGAAGGTTGGAGCCGAGTCAACTCGGGTCCATAGGTTGGATCTCCGGTCGAGCCGACTCGGAAAGGAACCGATTTAGGGGGTTTCAAATCGAGTCGACCCATCAGTCGGATGTGATAGCTGGATCAAACTAGTCAAGATTGAATGGCAACGATCTCCTCTCGAATCAATGGCCAGATCAAAGGCAGGGGCAATGTGGAGATCCATGCAGAAAAGGGTACGAGTTTTGGCATAGGCTCGAGCCCAGGCATGGCCCGACTTGTCAATAGGTTCAACCCATTGGCGCCGGATCACGACACAAGCGGTGGGCTTGATGGTGTGTGAGCCGATGGGGCGAACATGAGGGAAGCGGGCTCAAGCCAACCATAGTGCACCCGGCCTAGCGACTTTGATGTGGGCCGGGCACCTGTGAAATCCAAAGGATAGGAGAAAGGGCCTAGTGGATCCAATAAAAGGCCCTACAAAGCCGAATAGGGCCAAGGGCAAGGGTTCGGCCAGTCCGAAAGTCCGGATTTATTTTTCTGCTATCTCTGATGGTCCGAGGATCTTCATTTTCTTTATCAGGATCCCAGAGGAAGGAGAAACAACCACAATTCAAGTAGATGTGGTGGTGGTCGACCTTGAGGGCCCAATGGTGGTGGCTCATGGTGAGCAGGAGCTACCGCCCATGTTGGAGGGTAGTGGGGTGCATTTGGAGCCAGTGACGAAAGGTCTGATCATGGATCATGGAGAGGTAGTGGTCCGACTGAGGTAGGCCATCCAGGAGGAAGAGGGGAGTCCATCTTTAATGGACTTGATGGTAGTTGGGGTAGAGGCTGACAGCTAGATTGAGAGGGGTACTGGTGTGGATCTCTTCTCCCACCAGATGTTCCAATGAGGTTGTTGATATGGAATGTCCGAAGGGTGGGGAAGCCCTTATTTCGGACAACATTCGGAAGACTTATCCAGCTGCACTGTCCGAGTATCTGTGTTCTACTTGAAATCCATCTATCCAGGATGATCCTTGCTCGGGTCAGAATACGAATCCCATTGGCATGGAACACCTATGCCATGGAGTCCAAGGATCTATTCGGAGGGATCGTGGTTCTATGGCATCACAGCTTAGTCAAGGTGGATGCTTTTTACAGGTGCAAGCAGTAGGTGGCACTTGTCATTTCAAAGCAGATTGGAGATCCTTGGCTTCTATTGGAAGTATACGTGAGCACTGAGTACAGAGAGTGAAGGATTCTCTGATCTAAGATGTCTAAGTTGGTGTTGCAGAGCCTATCTTTTTTTGTCACTAAAGACTTCAACTATATTATGGGATCCCACAAGAAGATGGATGAGAGGTAATTTGTGGACATCATTGACTCCAGAGAGTTCAGGGACTTCATCTGTGACTTGGGCCTCATTGACCTTGGCTACACCAGACTTAAGTTTACTTGGTGTAATAACCATCTTGGGGCTGCCAGGATTTAGGAGAGGATTGATCGGACACTTGCTACCACCAATTGGTTTCAGTGATTCCCTAGGCACCAGATGCAGCACCTCTTGAGGATCGCTTTGGACCACTGTCCGCTTTTCATCACCATCGATGGCCCATACTTGCCTAAGGCTCTATTCAGGTTTGAAAAATTCTGAACTTTCTATTCGAGATCATGGGACTTGATTAGGAAAGTTTGGAGGATGCCGGTTCATGGCAATGCGAGGCACCGAATGACCAGAAGGCTCGAGTTGGCTAGGCACCGATTCATTCGATGGAACCGTCTTGAGGTTGGCAATATCTTCAAATGGATAGAGGGGGTGGAGGCGGATATTGTGGAGCTTCAGAGAAGAGAGGACCAGGAATAGGGTCTCCAAGAGCCTGACCTAGAGGAGCTTCGTTATAAGCTTTTCATTCACCACTCTTTGTTGAGACAATAGGAGTTGCTATGGGGGCAGAAGTCTAGGGTGTAGTGGATCAGAGAGGACAATCGAAACATCAGATTCTTCCATCAGGCGATGATGATTCGAAGGTCTACCAATGGCATAAAGTAGTTTAGAAAGAGCGATGGTAGCATGGTGCAGGAAAGGGATGAGATTAGGGACCAAACTTTTTAGTTCTTCAAATCATGTTGGACCGCTTTTTTGGATGAGAATGCCTCTCTCTAGGTGTCCCAACCTGCGTGCAGCATTTTCGATAAGAAGAACGTGACCTTGACTCGTCTTGTGTCTGCTGAGGAGGTGCGGCGGGCCCTCTAGTCTCTTGGGGAGGACAAAATCTTGAGATCAAATGATTTTTTTCTCTCTTATTCTATCGATACGGGACTATCATTGGTGAAGAGGTGGTCGAGACATTACAATTGATTTTTAAGTTCAGAGACATTCCTAAGGAGTGGAAGAAGATGCTGATCACTCTCATCCCAAACAGACTTGATACGTCTGCCCCAAGGCACTTCAAATCAATCAGCTTTTGCACCACTCTCTATAAAGTGTGAGCAAGGCTCCTGGTTTGATGATTGAAGCTGATTGTTGCTCACCTGATTAATCCAAAGCAGGGTGTCTTTATCAGTGGTCGCTACATCATTGACAATATTCTACTCATCGAGGAGTTTATGCATGATCTGTAAAATGCTTCTGTGTGCCGAGCCTGATGGCGATCAAGGTGGACATGGAGCAGGCCTACGACTATGTGAGTTGGCAGTTTCTGCATCAGACACTCTATGAGTTTAGCTTCCAAGATAGATGGGAGGACTGAATTATGGATTGTGTAGAGGCCCCGAGCTTTGCTATCCTGATCAATGGTGCCCCGACAGAGTTCTTCCATTTGGCAGACAGTCTTTGCCAAGAGTGCCCTCTCTCTCCCTACCTGTTTATTTTATGAGTTGATACTTTATCTTATGCTCTATGGATGGCGGTTTAGGGGGCAGAGCTGGAACCCTACTAGCCTACCCTTGAGATTCAATCGATCTCGCACCTTCTCTTCATAAATGACTGTCTGCTCATTGATCGGACCTTGACATGGAATGCTGGGTGCTTCGCGACTCTTGTGGAGACCTACTGTTGAGCTTTTGGTCAGTTGGTGAATCTGCAGAAGTCTACTGTTACTTTCAGTCCTAAGACAAAGGTCTAGATGAAGCAGGTGATCAGAGATAGACTGGAGATTCTTGAAAAGACTGGGATCCTGACCTATCTGGAGGTTTCTATTACAGGGTGGAGACTTCAGAGGGTTGACTATAGGCCCATGGTGCAGTGGATCTGTGATTGCCTCGAGGGTTGGCAAGCCAATGTCCTTTTCATGATGGAGAAGATTATCCTTGTGAGATCAGTCCTAAGCTCCATCCGATCTATCTTTTGGGGAATACTATTGTGCCATATGCTTGTTTCATAGGCCTAGAGAAGCAGTTTCGAAATTTTTTATGGGGTTCGAGGCAAGGCAGTTAGGGGCTTCATCTACTCTCCTAGGAGGTGGTCTACTAGCCTATGCATGATAGAGGTTCGAGGATTCAGTCCCTATTGGCTAGGAGGGAGATTATGATTATCAGATATGTTGTGAGATTTCTTGCCCAGTTTGATTGGTTATAGAGCAAGGTAGTGAGGGCTCGATATGGGGCTTGGAGCTAGGGGTCTGAGATTTAGAGTGGTCATGGCCCAGATCAATGACAAATTAGTGACGAAACTTCGATTGATATGAGTCAGAGTGTGGCTTTCTAGCCAACCCCGCTCATGCTGGCTGACCTATGTCAGCATTTAGGTGGACGATCACATGCAGGTCTGCGACTTGATTACGATCGATGGCAGGGGTTGGAGGGCTCAGGATATCATCCATCTTTTTGGGGCCTTATTTACGGATAGAATTTTTACCATTCTGATTCCTATCTATCGGATCCACGACTTGAGGGTGTGGGGTCGATCTTGCTGCCCTAAGGTTCCTATTAGGGATCTCACTATGATGAGTAGGTCAGTGCCAGTTAGGAAGATCGAGGCTGCTTAGATTTGGCGTGCAGCTGTTCACCTCAGGGTTAGAATTTTCTTCTGAAAGGTTGTTTGGAATCGGCTACCTATTCGAACACATCTCAAAGATAGAAGTGTGAAGCTTTCAGCTGCTTGCCTGATCTATGGACTAGAGGACGAGTTGATGGAGTATGCCTTTCTCCATTATTTGAGGGCTTATTTGATTTGGAGGATGGCAGGTGGCCAGACCTGGGAACATGATAATGGCCCATGGCTTTCGTCCTTTCTGAGTGTGGTTCACCAAAGCATGATCAAGGGGTCGTCTTGGGGCACCAGGATGGTTTACACCACCTATCATTCTGGCTCTCCAAAAATAGTTTGATTTTTGAAGCTGAGGTTGTGCCTGTGTAGTGGATGGTGGAGAAAGCTCGTTGCTTAGCTGAAGAGTATCGCTGCTTTGATACTACTGCTACATCCTTGACGCAACAAGTTTTTGGGACTTTCTTGCTGTGACTGCAATGGTTCAGAGGATTTTTTTTATTTTCTGGAAGCCTGGGGTTTGTCAAGGTCAACTTTAACGGCAGTATCAGGGATGATAGGGGTGGTGCGGGCTATGTCATTCGGAGCTTGGACGTCAGGCTGTTGGTTGTTGGGAGATCTTATCTCTTCGACCCATTTGTTTCTAGGATGAAGCTCCATACTGCTTAGATGGGCATTATCTGTACGAAATATGAGTTGCGAGCTGAGAAGATCTTTATCGAACGTGATTCGACTATAGTTATCGACTGGATTCAGAATGAGATGAAGCATCTGTAGGTCCATCTACTGCTCCATAATATTGAAGGTTCTTTCGTCATGTCATTGAATCATCTGTCTGGCACGTATTTCTGAAGATGAACAGCGCTGTAGATTAGACTGCTTCTTTTGTTATCGAGCATACCGAAGATTGGACCTAGTGTGGAGGCGATGATTATCCTCGAATCCTGTAAGACATTTTATACTCTGATTTTTTGAACTGGCATTCCATACTAGAATAGTGCAATGGCCTGCTTGTACCAAAAAAAAAAAAAAAACCATAAAAGTATTCATAAAAAATAAAAAATAATTTAAAAATATTTTTATTATTTTTTTAAAAAAAATCTAGTTTTTTTGACTTTCCCTTTACTTCTCAGAAAATATAAAAAACATATCAGATTACATGAATTCCACCCATCTTAAAACAATGGGACATGAATCAGACATGAATCCATTTGTGTTGTTTTTTTTGGGAGAAATTATTGCCTGAACCACGGCCAGATAGCCCAGCCAAATCCCATGGTGGATAACACGCCACATTAACCATAACACCCCACATTAACCCTTGTATACCACGAATTCCCGATTGCATGTTATCCACCATGCATGTGCTCCGAGATTTGTGCTGGTCCATCTGGGTGTGGTCCAAGCCCCGGGGTGGGGGGGTGGGGGTATGTGGGGTGATAAGGTTTGATGCCAATAATGTAACCTCCATATAATATGGCTGGTGATAAGATACCTAGAAAATAAAGTGATCATGGAAATGCAGCAATTCAATAATACTGATAGCAATATTAAAGCAAAACTCAGTGACGAGTAGAGTAGGTAGGGTGACAAGTGATAAGCTAGGAAGCTAACATGCGTTGCAGCTTCAATGAATCATGGTGATGCGGTCATTAGACGGCGTTGATAGCAGAAGTAATGTAGAATTGATAACTGGTGAAGGTAGGCCTTCAGGTGATATCCGATAATCCAGCAACCACCCTAATCATTAGTGAATAATCATCGTTGGATCTGAAATTAGATCTCACGAAATCATCCGATAATCCAGCAACCAACCTGATCATTAGTGAAATCATCATTGGATCTGAAATTAGATCTCACGAAATCCCGAAGATGGGCCAATCTCAAGAATCCGGAAAGTTTTAGCCATTTTATCCTGCTATAACGGCCTAAAACAAGTTTTTAATAATATTAAAATAATTATTTAAAGCGATTGGTGGTTATAACGATACCATCATAAAAATCATGAACAACAATGAAAAAATAACGATGCTACCTTTTGTTTCTTTCTTAATTAGATACAATAATATATTTTTTTGCGCCATAAAATCATTTTCAACGAATTTTATAAATAATAAAAATATTATTTCATTTTAAAAAAGCTACAAATAAAAATAATGGAGTTTATATTTTTTTTCTTCATATTATTTATCTAGATAACATAACGAGGATGGCTACCTTCAAAATATATATATATAATAGCCTTT
>NC_026007.2:68748727-68927316 GCF_000442705.2 Elaeis guineensis
TATCATCTCCTGGTCGGTTTTCTACCAAAAATGAAGTTGGAGAGATGCGCGGAGATCAACGCCTCGCCCGCCGATGCTTTCAAGATCTCTGCTCAAAGCAACGAATCGAAGGCCCCCTAACGGTCGACAAGCTAGACCAACGGGAAGAAGAAGAGCGTGGTGAACCGCCGAACAGCTCGTTCCCATCTCAATAGCGAAAAATCCCGACCGAAAGGTGTGGGTCGGGTCTCAATTACCCGACCCGAGCGACGACATTTGGCGGAGCTACTAAAGGCCAATACCGACGTATTCGCCTGGTGGCGGCGGATATATCGGAAATTCCTCCAGAGATGATGACACACCGACTCAACATCGACCCAGCGATGAGGTCGGTAAGGCAGAAGAAAAGGTCTTTTACTCCAGAAAGACAGAAGGCCATTGACGAGGAGGTGGATAAGCTACTCGAGGCAGGCTTCATCAGAGAGACCACCTATCCCGATTGGCTCGCCAACGTCGTAATGGTGAAAAAAGCCAACGAAAAGTGAAAAAATCTGCATCGACTACACCGACTTGAATCGGGCCTATCCAAAGGAAGCTTCCCACTTTCGAAGATCGACCAGCTGGTGGATGCAACGTTCGGTTATCGACTGCTCAGCTTCATGGATGCTTTTGTCGGATGCAACCAGATCTGGATGGTGTCCGAAGACGAGGAACACACCACCTTTGTGACCACCAAGGGACTCTACTGCTACAGAGTAATGCCTTTTAGACTGAAGAACGCTGGCGCCATCTACCAACGACTTGTCAAAAAGGTCTTCAAAGACCAGATCGGGGGCAACATGGAAGTGTATGTCGATGACATGCTGGTGAAGAGTGCACAAATTTCAGATCATGTGCGGGATCTCGAAGAAACCTTCAGCACTTTACGATGACACTGGATGAAGCTGAACCCGACTAAGTGCGCCTTCGGAGTGACCTCGGAGAAGTTCCTGGAGTTCCTCATCTCGCAACAGAGAATCGAGGCCAATCCCGAGAAGATCAAAGCCATCGTCGATATGCGACATCTGAACACCAAGAAGGAGGTGCAGCAACTCAACGGAAGGATCATCGCGCTCAGCCGATTCATTTCTCGATCGGCTGAGAGATGCCTCCCGTTCTTCAAACCCTGCGACAAGCCAAGCATTTCTATTGGCCGGACGAGTGCCGACAAGCCTTCGAGGAACTGAAGAAATACCTGGCTTCTCCGTCACTACTTGTAAGGCCAGAAGTAGAGGAGATCCTGTACCTTTACCTGGCTACCTCTCCGGAGGCGGTTAGTTCGGTGCTCGTCCGAGAGAACGAGAACCGAGTCCACCAACCGATATATTATGTCAGCAAAGTGCTTCACGAAGCTGAGACTCGATACTCGAAGACAGAGAAAATAATTTTCGCTCTGGTCATTTCAGCACAGCGGCTCCGTCCGTACTTCCAGGCACATGCTATCGTGGTCCTCACCGACCAACCTCTGAGAGCAATCCTGCACCGCCCTGACACATCGGGACGGCTGGCGAAATGGACTGTGAGACTGAGTGAATTCGACATCCAATACGACCGCGGCCTGCTCTCAAAGCCCAGGTTCTGGCCGATTTTGTCGCCGAATGCCCGACGACCGATCGAGCATCGGAAAAAGAGGGGCCCGAGGAGGTCGGAACCTCCGAATGTGACCCGATTCAACCTGGGTGTTGCACATCGACAGAGCCTCCAACGCTTGAGGGAGCAGGGCTGATTTCCTGCTCACCAACTCGGAGGGAGTGGTTACCGAGCACGCCCTCCGATTCGACTTCAAGGCCTCCGACAATCAGGCCGAATATGAGGCGCTCGTCGCGGGCCTGAGGTTGGCACTGGAGCTCGGGGTCGACCGACTCAAAGTCTTCTCCGACTCTCAACTGATTGTTGGGCAAATCAAAGGCGAGTTCGAAGCGCGGGATCCGACCATGGCCAAATACCACCAAAAAGTAAAAGATCTAGTGGCACCCTTCAAGTACTTCGAGATCTTCCACATCCCCGGGCGAAAAATGCTCGGGCCGACGTGCTCTCCAGGCTCGCGACATCCGACTACAGCACCTTGGGCCGGATGTTCGTGGAAAGTCTTGAACGATCGAGCATCGACAAGGTCGAAGAGGTACTGCAATTGGCAGCAGAGCCGAGCTGGATGGACCCGATCGCTCAGTACCTGACCGATGGATCCACTCCCGAAGACCCTGCGGAAGCCAAACGACTCCGGTGGATGGCTTCCCAATATGTGATGATCGACGGTCGATTGTATAAAAGGTCATTCTCCCTTCCTTTGCTGAAGTACCTAGGGCCGACCGACGCAGACTATGCCCTCAGAGAAGTACATGAAGGAATCTGTGGCGATCACTTGGGGGGCAAGTCCTTGGCTTACAAAGTCCTGCGACAGGGCTACTACTGGCCCACTATGAAGAAGGACGTGGCTGAGTTGGTTCGGAGGTGCGAACCGTGCCAAAGGTATGCCAACATACAACACCGACCGCCAGCCAACTTGCTCCGGTCGTCGCCCCGTGGCCCTTCGCCCAGTGGGGAATCGACATACTTGGACCCTTTCCTCCGGCATCCGAACAATGAAAGTTCATCGTCGTCGCGATCGACTACTTCACTAAGTGGGTGGAAGCCAAACCCTTAGCGCAAATCACTGAGCGAAAGATGGAGGACTTCGTACAGAAGTCCATCATTTTCAGGTTCGGACTGCCAAACACCATCATTACCGACAATGGACGACAGTTCGATAACCAGGACTTCAGAGACTTCTATGCAAGATTTCAAATCACGCACCGACTAACCTCGATCGGACATCCACAGTCCAACGGTGAGGTCGAGGTGACCAACCGGACCATACTACATGGACTCAAAACCGACTGAATGAAGCCAAGGGCCTCTGGGTCGAGGAGCTGAACTCCATCCTGTGGGCATACGGACGACACCCCGGGTCCCGACCGGAGAATCACCTTTCAGCTTGGCCTATGGAACGGAAGCCATGATCCCACTGGAGATCAGGTTGCCATCAACCAGGGTTGAGCAGTATCGTGAGCCGGACAACTCCGGAGTGTCGGAGAGCCGACTTGGACCTCTTATCCGAGCTCCGACGCGAGGCACAACTTCGTATGGCTTTCTACCGACAAAAGGTGGCCCAGTACTACAACGCCAGGGTGAAGCCGAAGCTCTTTCGACCTGGAGACCTGGTCTTGAGAAAGGCAGAAGTCTCGAAACCCCTGGGTCGGGGAAAGTTGTCCCTGAATTGGGAGGGACCTTACAAGATAGCCGACACCTATGGGCCGAGAGCTTACCGGCTAGAGACCCTAGAAGGGACGGCCATCCCACGGACTTGGAACGTCGACAATCTGAGGTTGTACTATCAATGAACTCTGTATCTCCCCATTTGGAATACGAACTCAATTTTAAACTTTGGAGTCTGGAATTTTGACTCTTCGACTGTTGTTCGACGCTCACCAAGAGATGCGAGCCCTCGACGTCCCGACTCGGACTTGACATTCCACTGCGGGCCGACGGGCCGACTGCCAACGATGCATCGGACGCTTAAAGGACCGACGCATCTGTGACGACGGGAGTTATACTCCTTCTACATCTAAAACTCTCGGCCAAAATGATCGAGCAAAATGATCGGCTGACTTGCCAACCCGGCTCCGATCGGGAAAGGCAAAGCGCCAACGCAACCGACATCGCGTTCGCGACTTACCGACCCGGTCGCGACCGGTCGGAGGGTATTCGGCTTACCACCATTTATCACACGGCATGACGCAAGTATTCGACCTAAGTCTGGGTAGTGGGAACTCAACTTACCATCGCTTTCTCAACCAAATGCGTCGACGCCGTACGATGATGTATTAGATGCCATCCGACTGATCGTGTCGGACGACATTCGGGTCATCGGGGTGTGCCCGAAGGTCGGTCGACCTTCGTCCCTGCGAATGACCTTCGACTTCGCTAGCACGCCCGACTCAACGGACTCGCGCCTGGAAGACGGTCGACCCCTGACTCATGCCAGGATGACGTACGTTCGACTCTGGCCTACGATTTATGACTTAGCGATGGACGTTCGGCTCAGGCCTTAGGACGGGCGGTTAGTGGTCGGAGTTCGTCTTGCCTACCCTACGGCGTGCTACCGACTATCTCGACTAACAACTTGGGATGTCGTTAAGTGTCCTAATGTGGTACATCGGGACTGCGACTCTCCGACCCTATGACTCCATGACTCTAAGTCGCAGCACATCCTGACAGGCAAGAAAAAGAAGTTAAAAATGAAATCAAAAATTTCTTAAGTACATTCAGGTCTACAAAATTGGGCCGAAGCCCGATTACAAGTGCGCAAAGAAAAACAAAAGAAGATAAGACCCCGATTATTCTTCGGAGTCAATCTCTTCGATCGAGGAAAGCTCGAGGATGATCGGTGTATCCACCATGATCGACGCTGGATCGATGATCGGTGCTGGATCGAAGGTCGGCACTGGATCGAAGGTCAACGCTGGATCGGAGATCGGAGCCGGTTCGGGAGTCGGGACCGTCTCTTCTTCGACGATCTGCTCTGGGACGGTCTCTTCCGCCGCAGCGGTGTCTCCCGACGACGGGTCGGCCACCTCTTCCGTAGCTTGGTCCTCGGCTCCTGGGGGAATGATACCGCTGAGGTCCAACTCTGGGTACAAGGCCTGGACTGCATCCTGACCATCTTCGTACCCCACCTGGTACGATGCGAAGCTGATTTCCAGGAGTTCCTCCCGATATCTGTCGGAGCCACGGAAGTCGTCCACCGCCCGACTCAGTGACTCCTTCGCCGACCTCACCTCCGCTTCCACCCGATCGAAGGAGTCTTTCGCCGACTCCGCCTCTGCCTTCGCTATGTCGGCATCGGCTTGGGCAATCGACAAGTCCTCCTCGGCCTTGGCGAGATTCTCCAGGCTATTCCGGAGCTGCTCGCGTTCAGCCTCAAGCTCGGTGGCGATGCCATCCCATTCGCACCGCAGTCGGTGCGCGGTCCGACCCTTGCGCTTGGCTTCCTTTCGGGCCGACTTAAGTTCGGACCCGAGACGAGAGATCTCGTCTTCCAGCCTCGCCTCTCGATCGGTCGACTGCTTCAGATGTTCGACCAGCACCGCTTTGTCAGCTTCGGCGGCCGTCGCCCTGTCCTTTCAGGCCGCCCGAATGTCCCCGAACCTCAGGTACCCGGCCTCCAGTTCGGACATAGTGTAAATCAGCTGCAAACATGGACTAACCATCAGGAAGGCGAAATAATGAAGACAGTAAGAAGGAAAGGGACGAAGCAGAACTTACCCCGACCATGGTCGGATAAAACGAAGACAGCATCTCGGTCACCTACCGAGCCTTCAGGACCTCCACGTCGGCTGAGAGGAGGATTCCCTGACATAGCCTCCTGGCCAAGTTGTGGTCGGCCAGGGCCGATGCTCCTTTGGGGGCCTGAGCGCCAGGTGACGCGATGCGACTTCCCGACCTTGGGTCGTCAGCGGGGGCCATCGGGGCTTTTCTCCGATCGGCTGCCCAGGCCCGTAGATCGGGTAAGGAGGGGATGCTCGAGCTTGACTGAGCACCCCCCGTCGCAGCAGCAGGCGCCGATGGATGACGTTCGGGTTCCCGAACGACGTCTGACACCTCTCCCATCGGTGAAGCCGCCGACGTTCCTTCGGCCGCTTCCTCCGCCGGCCGCTCCTTCGGTTGCGCTGTCGGAGCCGAGAGTGCAATTACTGGCTCCGACTGATCGGCCGCCGATGCGGCGACGGTCGGCGCTGCTGTTGAGGGTTTCTTCGGCGGTCGTGAGGGTCCGGCCCCGGACGTCGGCCTCTTCCTCACCGCATACTGTCTGATTTCGACGTCGGTTGGCCTCATCCTCGGCAGTGTCCCTGCGATTTCGACAAGAGGATCAGTGTATGTTCAGGGACAAAGGCGAAATGAAAAGACAACCGATGGATCGGGCGGTACCTAGATGGGGGACCAGGCTCAGGCCAGCATCATAGAGGGCTTGTTCGGTAACAAGCTCCCTCTGCTTTGGGACCGACATGTCCTTGAGTCGGTGGAAGTCCTCCCGGTCGTCTGCCTCCACTCGGCTGTTCTCGTTTGCCTCGGTTCGAGGCACGCCCCAGTGAGAAGGGAAGCCCTAGGGAGAAGAAGAGAAAACGAAAAAAAACTAGTTCTTCCACCTACGAATGGACGATGGAAGGCCAGTGATGAAGAAAAGACCCTTCCGGGGGTTGAAGAGCCACCACCCTCGGGCCTTAGGGTGGGGTCGGAGGACAAAAAATGCCCGGAAGAGAGAGATCCGAGGGTTGGTCGGCAAGAGCTGACACAACAGGACGAAGCTGATTATTAGCCGAACTGAGTTCGGCGCCAGTTGCGCCGGACAAAGTCCGTAATAATCTTGCAGATTTCGAACGAACTCCAGATTCGGAAGCCGAAGACCAGCCCGGAGGTCCTCGACGTACAAAGCCACCTGGCCCGCGGGCGGGTTGTTAACCCGACCCCCGACCCCAGGGGCGGAGAGTCGGAACTGCTCCGGGATACGATACTGATCCCGAAGCCGATCGACATTCGGCCCCGAAAGCGAGGAAACCTCAACTTTCGGGGTTGACCGAAGATCATCGGTCGGGTTCCCCGACCGAGCCTCTTGAGGAGAGGTCCTGGCCATGACACCGGAACCAAAAAGAAGGGAAAATCGGAGAAGAAAGAGAAAGAAAAGATTTCAAAGGAAGCAAAAGCAAAGCAAAAGGGGGCACGAACCCCTGATGAACCTTTGCGAGAACGGGGATGGGGGCAGCTGCCGGCGATGACGGAGAGACCGTTTGGGCAGAGTCTCCGCAGCAAGACCATGAGAAATGAAGTTTTGAGTACGAGTGGCCCCATATATATAGGGTTGTCCGACGGTCGGGATGTGGCCGCGCCGACCGAGACCTCTCGGATGTTCGACACGTGGCGGCACCCGGGCCCTCTTCCGGCCCGACGGTTCGGCGCACCCATCCCAGATCGGGCCACGTCGCCTTCATTAATGCAGATGATGCCGGCCCAACGACCTCCCAACGCGTGGCAGAAGGGCCGTGCCCCAGAATTAAATTACCTGCGGCGATTCGCATCCCCGATGGGATGCCTGACGGCGGCCTACGCTCCCAAAGCCGGCGTCGGATGGCGGTTTGCATTCCCCAGAAGGCACCGAATACCCGATCGTCTGACAACGGATCGTCCGACATCCGATCGTCTGACACCGGATCGTCCGACACTCGATCATCTGACACCTGATCACCTGACACCAGATTGTCTGACGTCGAGTCATCGAATGACGGGACACCTGACATCGATTTGTCCGGATCGTCCGCTGGTGAGATCAGCAAATTTAAGGCAGGACACAATAAAGAATCCACTCCTTTCGCCCAACGCCCCACCCACGTGGAGACGCGAGCCAATGTGACATCAGGCTTAGGAGTGGGGGGGGCAACTGTTGGGATATACCGACCGACCCTATTGCCGACTCACCAGCGCCCACTGTCCTCAACGCCGACTCGACTACGGGTCCCGATCCCGACTATCCATGAGAATGGGCCGACCGACTTCGCCCGACCGACTTTGCCCGACCGACTTCGCTCGACCGACGGTGGGCAACACCGACAGTGACTACCGATCGTGCCCGATCGGAGCGGATCGGCCTAACAAGTCAACGTCGCCCCTGATCGCCTGAGAGCCGATCCCCCGTCACCGACTCCTTATTGGGTGGGACACCGCCGACTCACCATCGATTTGGATAACTGACGTCCTACCTCTACAGGCCCTTCTAGATGCCGAATAAGCGGCATGGGCTGCAGTCCTATCAAGCAAATACCGTACGAGCGCCAGGGGGCATTGCCCTGCCAGAAAATCTGGGGCGCTGTCCTGCCAAGGACGCAAATTAATTCCTAGGACCTGTCAGCTCGTCAACGACGTGACAACCTTCGGCGATTTGACAACCCTCCAGTTGTCTACATCACCGACGGCGGGGCCATACCACCTCCTACTATAAATCGGGAAAGGCAACAGTGCTAAAGAGGTTCCTTCGAAAAACTCTCAGGCTCTCCCTCTCTCTCTCCCTCTCTCGTTGAGCTCCTTGTTTCCTTTTCGCTGTTGCCTAGTCTCCTCTCTCACTTGATCGTCGGAGGGTCTCCGCCGGAGCCGCCTCCGGTCAGTGCGGATTTTTTTTTGCAGGTGCTCGTTTCCGGTGACCAGGCGACGAGGGGATTGGCCGCAACATGTGCATAGATGGTGACTGCATTGTTGCAGGCTGTTCTAAGAGAAACAATAGCCTCTTTCTGGGTAAGCATTCCGGCTATCTACATGAATTTAGTAGTACTTATTATTTCACAGCTTCATGGACAGAAGACGCCCCAGAGAAACAGAGAGCCAAGCTGGTGATATCTGCCTCCATGGGATAATCTTTCCTACTCAGGAATAGACAAACTAGCAACAACTGAACCTCACATATCTTTTCCACTCTTCTAAAAGTTCCATTGAGTGGAAATTAACCCTCAAATTCCATATGCTGAGCCCAAACATCATCTCTTTCCCTCCTGCGGTCACCAGGCACAATGAATGCCTCAATCACAAATTATGCAGTCTGCTTGGCTCCTAATGTGGATAGTTTCTCAAAGGATCCCCAGATAACCTATGAACACAGGAATCCACCTGTGGCAAGTTCTGACAATTCATATGCTTGGGCTTCTTTTCCTGGGAGATGGAATAAAAATATCGAACTCTTTAAACACCATGTGTTGGATGGATGTCTAGTCAGGACACCACCTCCTAGGACTTTTTCAGTACCACGCGATGCAGCAGGAAAAAAGAAGAAACAAAACAAAACAATCAAAATACGTGGATCAGCCACAAAAGGGTTCGTCTCCACAAGGCATGCAAACTTCACTATGAAAAAAAAATTTACAAGAGGAGACATCACCCTCAACCCTTGTACACCCAATTCTCTATCACAGAAAATTCTCCCTCACAAAAATTCTTTCTTGGAAGATCCCCCTGAAGTAATCGGCATCCGCTGTCCAGGAGCCTCCTGCTCCTCTCTCAGCGACCTCGTGCCTCTCTCTTCTTCTCTCGGGTTGGTTTCCGCACGAATACAGACCTCATGGATTTTCATGAGATAAAACTAAGCTGCCACACACTCAGGCCACTTGTTCCCGTTCCCAAGCCTTTATAGGCCTTAAACAAGAGTTAGATTAGGATTAGAAATCCTAATTTGGCTCAAATAGACCTTAAATAACCTTCTCCAGCTGTCGGATCGAAAGCAGGATCAACCCATGCCGTTTGATAGCGATCGGTCCATGGAATAGTGCTGTGGACCGCATGAAATGCGTGGGAAACGCCCACGCGGTCCACAGGTCCAGTCATGGACCAGGAGGTCCATGGTGGATCGGGATAAAGGGCCAGGCACGGTGCCTGGGCCTGGGCCAGCTCGCACGCGCGGGCCTGGGCCGCACCAGCGTCGAGCGCCTGGGCCAGGGCCGGGCCCGCGCGTGCGTGGGTTGGGTCGCGTGCCCGCCTGAGCCGGGCGCCCGGTTGGGCCGCATGCCCGCCTGGGCAGCGCACCTGGGCCGCGCGTCCCATGCGTTGGCCCCGCCTGGGCCGCGCTGTCGCCGCTCCGTCACTTCGAATCTCGTGCTGACTTCAAAAGCTCGTATCTCCTCCGTCCGAGCTCCATTTGGGGTGATCTTAGTCTCATTGGACTCCATTTTTCACCACGAACCTTGCCATGGGCTCAATGTGGGCTGAATCTCGAGGTGTCAAATCCTAACAATCTTCACCTCGACTCGATATTCGGCCTCCTCCAAACTCCGAGAGCTTCTGGATCTCCTCGCCCCCATGCCTTGGGGCAATCGCTTGCTGATCATGGATGGGCAAACATGGGAGTCGAGCCAGGCTACTCGTTCCCATCTCCATCGTATGCTGTGCTCCTCCTGACCTAAGACCTGCTCGGGGCATCGTCCTGTGGCAATAGAAATCTCACCTTGCGACGTCGCCTCTCGTCCTCTCGAGTCTTCTGTCTCGTGTCCGATTCGCCTCTTGGAGCTCCACCTCGATCTGGACTCCACCTAGCTCTCGAAGCTCCACCTTGCACTGAGCTTCCTGCCAGATAATAATATTCTCTGCTCATTTTTTTCTCCTCCAGCATAATTCTATCGCCGCGTAGCACCCTCAGGATTCCTCCACCAACTACCGTCTTGTAGCCTCTCAAATCCAGTCTGCTAAGTGAGATAAGATTCCGCCTGAAATTGGGGATGTATCGGACCTCCCCCAATTTTCTCACTGCACCGTCATGTGTTCTCTAGTTGACCGTCCCAATGCCTCTGATCGCACAGCTCGATCCATCCAACAGATATACAGTGCCCTCACTATTCTCCAGAAAGTCAAACTGCTCATCTCTGCAACATACATGATAGGGGCATGCAGAATCTAATATCCACTGCTGGGAAGAAGTAGATATCTCATCAGATATCTCCAAGACATCTCCATCTGAATCGCTGTCGGCCGTCGCTACAGCAGTCATCGTCCGATTTTTGAGTTGAGGGCAAACTCTGACTAGATGCCCCAACTCCTCACACCGGTAACACCTGATTTTGCTCAAGTCCCTCCTGGACTTGGACCGTCCTCATTGCGATCTCCTGTCGCTCCGTCTATCGCCTCCTGCTTCTCCAAAAGCCATCAAAGCTGAGCTATTATCACCTGAGCTCGAAGTCGGGTTCTCCCTCCTGAGAACCTCGTTTTGGAGTATCACCGCGGTGACTTCATCCATTTTGATGGTGCTCTTTTCTACTAGAAGAGCAGTCATCAAGGACTCGTACGAAAGAAAAAGGATGCTAGCAAAATTAACACCCTGGTCTTTTTCTCAACATTTTCGCCAACGCTGAACATGTGATGAAAGGAATGTGTGTGCATCACTTCAAGTGGGTGAAAAACATCGAGCAGCAGACTATAAGGAGTATTCGCTCCGAGAACCAGTTCTTTTGAAGGGGTTGGCATCTCTGAGAGACCGACATATGGATAAAAAGGGACATGAGAGACCCATAAACGATTCCTACCAACAGGTTGAGATAAAGGCGTGCATGTGGGATTCCCTTCCTTCCACATGCAGGAGCCGAAAATGAGGCTAGGTTCAATGTATGCAGGCTAGCTCATGCATACCAGGTGTTTCTTTGTGCCCCGTGCTAATGGATACCATTTTTGTGAGCTGATCGGAAGCTTTCAGTCGAGGGAAAATCTTATAAATAGGGACCAAGGGTGGTGCTCTCCAAAACAAGTTGGTAAAGAAGCGAGGATGTGAGCCTTGTGAGCTTCTCAAACGTTTGATGCGGGGCTTTTCTCATATATTTTTTTGTGAGGATAAGGGAGGTCAGCAAGTTGGTTGTCCCCTGGAGTTCCCTCAGACACTTCATTAGGCCGTTCTCTACAATATAGGAGACCATAAACCCTACTGAAGTGTTTGGGGGAACTCCGGGTGTCACTCAACAAATTCTGAGCCTCTAACAAGAACCATTTACTGGGCCAAGTTGCTGGACGAGAAGTGCGATCAGGCAAGTTGGTTGTCCCCCGGAGTTCCCTCAGACGCTTCATTAGGCCGTCTCTTCAATATAGGAGAGGATAAACCCTACTGAAGTGTTTGGGGGAACTCTGGGTGTCAGTCAACAAATTCCGAGCCTCTATCGAGAACCATTTAGTGGACGAGAAGTGTAATTAATCAGGCAAGTTGGTTGTCCTCTGGAGTTCCCTCAGACACTTCATTAGGCCGTTCTCTTCAATGAAGGGGAGCACAGACCCTACTGAAGTGTTTGGGGGAACTCTAGGTGTTATCCAACAAAATTAAAGACGGTCTTTCGAGCTATCGTTTGCAGCCTTATAAGCTTCCCTTTGGTTTTCTTGAAGGTTCCTTCAACAGGCATTGCTTCATTGGAGAAAGCCAAATGGGTTGTTCTTCTGTCGTCATCATCATTGTAATCACTTATATTAGCTTTTAGTGCAAGAATTAAATATATTATTTGATAGTCAACATAAAATTTCTTAGGGATAACTATTTGCCACCTTGTATACAATATTTATGGGCATTTGGGTTTTACATGCTCATGATGAGGCTTTACGAGAAGCTGTAAAGACAAAGCTAGTCATCCCCTGCAGTTACCGCAAACACCAGCCATGTAATTCTGGAGACAGTTCAACATTCACCCATTAGGACTGGGAATGGATAGTAACACATTTCCACACTCCTGACTGGCTTAGACTTATTTTCACCCCTAATAATCACTATAGGGGGCAAGCCTGCATTTGGCAAGCTTCAATATGAATATTGTAACACATCAGTGAACTCCATGCAGGGAATTCTGATATCCTATACGCTGTATATGTTAAATTTCACGCGAGGTGATTCAGTGATTCCTTTGGAGCACATTCATGACATATGCAAATTTTAGTTAGTTTTATAAGGAAAATTACGATATTTGTATAACTAAATTTCATACATACATACATACATGTTTGCATGTATGTATGTATGCATGTGTGTACAATTTTACACTCGCGACCTTTTGAAGGCAGTCAAGGGGAAAGGTGGCTTTCTTTATGGTCAGTATGCTGCTCTACGCCTCCAGAAAAAAGGGTTTTCAGATGTTGTGAACCATCCCAACTTTCCATACCAGATTGTGAATCTTGGGAAGGTTTACAGACATTACATGCCGCTCAAGTTCTCCTTCTACTAATTTTCTCAAAGAAAAAATAAAGGTTGCAGTAACAAGTGCAACGATTGGTAACCAAGTTCTGTTCTCGGTGTTCTACATGAGAGAATCTTTTCCCCTTCGGTAGTGCAAACCATAGTGCATGCCGTATTTCTTGTGTTGATAACTGTCACGCCCCGAACCCAACATCCGGGTCGGATACGTGATGGCCGCACACTCCTTAGAGCAAGTTCTAAAGAATATGCAAGGCCAAATTAAATCATTACAATCTTATCAACCATAATATTTAATTTCAACAATAATTCATAAAATTTTGTATAGGTACAAATTAAATTTCTTCAGTTCTCTGATCAGGTACTATAACACTATATCTATCCATCTGCTCACCCATAAATCTAAGCCATGGCCAATCATGAACATCCTGTATCTCTGAAAAGAAAAGAAAGATGAAGGGGTGTGAGCTTTACAGCTCAGAATTTTCATATCACACTGATATAGTAATATAGTCTGAAAATAAAGAATAGCAATAAAATATAAAATCTCATGTTCAATGTCCAGAATAATGCAAACATTCATAAATTTGCTGTCTTGTCAAAATAGATGCATCATCATATGTTAACAGGTGAAACACTTTTGTTCAACAATTGTTTCATGCCTTATCTTTCATTTCTCTTTTCATAATCACATGACTTTTAACATTTTCTTTCTGGCTCTGGACTATCCATGTCTATACCTCAGTCATCATCCGGATCGAATCCACTTTAAAAAGTCTTTCAAGACTGTCCCAGGATGAGCTCCTGGCCGGCTGTCCCACATACCAAAGTCCGTGAGAGGCTGTCCCAGGCATAAGCTCCTGGCGGGCTGTCCCAGGCATGAGCTCCTGGCCGGCTGATCCACCTGTAAGCCAGTGGGGGCTGTCCCAGGCATAAGCTCCTGGCGGGCTGTCCCAGGCATAAGCTCCTGGCCGGCTGTTCCACATGACAAGGCTAGTCCATACCATATATCTCTTTTTTTTCATTTAATCATTATGTGTTGTATTCATCAATCAATTCTGTCTTGCATTATGATCAATTCAGATATGTCATATCCATATAATCATGCCATCAATCTCTGATACATATATATTAACATAACATACTCATGCTCAAAATCTAATAACAGTATCTCAGATATAATAATTTCATCAATCTCAAATCCGACGATGCAAAACCAATAATGTAAGACCAACAGTAAAATAGCATATATATAAGGGTGATCATGTACAGAGATTCTTACCTTTACCGGTGACTGATCCAAACACAGAAATCGATGTTCTTCTTTAATTTATGAATTTCTTTAATAAAATATTCCACTCGATATCATTTGCAGATGATCATCTCTTCGTAACCCTGATCAATATAAAAATCACATATGGAGAAAATTACCGATAATCGACCTGATAACACAAATCTAGGATCTCTCTTAGGATTAACCAAAATTAGGATTTACCTAAGTATCTGGATCCTCCACTGATCCATAAGACTTCTAGAGAGAGAAAATCCATGAAGAGAAAGAAAATTTTAGAGAGAGAAAGTAGAGAGAGAAAGTGGAGAGAGAAACCTTCGTATCCTTTCGATGAGGCAATCATGGTCGAGACCATCAGAGGTCCTATCAGGGTGACTTAATATGAATCAAGTGTTACAAATTTCGAAGAGGATCGGACTGGGATCAGATCTACTGCACGAATTTCGGAACAATCTCAATTCATCATATTTTTAATTCAAATATATCCTAGGGTTTGTGATGCAATCAGAGAGAGTAGAAAGATTCTAGAGAGATAAAATTCACAAAAAGAGAGAAAGATCTAGAGAGAGAAAATAGAAAAGAATCTAGAGAGAG
The DNA here is from genome assembly GCF_000442705.2 of Elaeis guineensis. Taxonomy (NCBI): domain Eukaryota; kingdom Viridiplantae; phylum Streptophyta; class Magnoliopsida; order Arecales; family Arecaceae; genus Elaeis; species Elaeis guineensis. The sequence continues at coordinate 68,763,355 of NC_026007.2, forward strand.
AAACTAGAGAGAGAAAGTAGAGAGAGGAGAGAGGAAAGATTTTCTCTCTTCTTCTTCTTTTTTATTTTATTTTTATTTTTATTTTTATTTTTTTCTTTCTCTTTTTTCTTTTTTTTTTCTTTTCTTTTTTTTTTCCTTTTTCTTTTCTTTTTCTTTTTTCCTTTTTCTTTTCTTTTCTTTTCTTCTTCTTCTTTCTTTCTTTCTTCTTCTTTCTTTTTCCCGTGGCCTCCTTGGCTAAAACAGGGGAGGAAATAGAGGGTGGCTCGGGCTCCGACGGCTTGGCCGGAGATCCGGCAACGACGGCCGACAACGAGAGCAAGGAATCGCCGCGGCAAGACTTGACCGGCGGGAGAAGAGGTTTCTAAAAAAAAAAAGCAGGGGACCGCCCCTTTTTTTTCTTGAATTTCTCCGGTCATTGGCCGATCACCGACGGCCATGACTTTCGAGAAACATAGGCAGAGAGGTGGGGGTCCAAACCTAGAGGTGCGGCACCATGGATAGCGGCGCTGGTGGCCGGAAAAGGGAGGGAAGAGTCTGGCCGAAACAGAGCAAAAACAGGGGTCATTTTATTCATGGATTTTTCGACGATCCTGACGGCCGGCGAGGGTGCACGAAGCCGTGAAAAAGAGAGGAAAGAAGAGAGGAAGGAGAAGACGGGTTTACCTCCGACTCCGGTGAGGTCTCCGGCGAGTATTTGAGATGAACACGATGAGGACATTCGCGGCTTCAACGGAACAATTCGAGAAAAATAAAAGAAAAATCCGGTGCTCGTCGTGACCAACCTTAGAGGGAAGGAGAGGGGGTTTTATAGGATGTAGGGGAGGTCGAATCCGTCTCAGATTCAACCTCTCCACCGATGATTTGGGTGGAAGAAGACTCCCAGCGGGAGTCTTCTTCATTCTTTTTTTTTTTTTTTTTTTTTGTTTGGGTTTTGGGCTTGATTCTGGGCCGGGATGTTACAATAACAGTGGCTGGGTTTCGAGTTGTGGGTGGCCATCTTGAAACATTGTTTTGTTTCCAAAAGGACATGCGTTAACTAGATCAAGGCAATTGTTGTCTACGGGGATGTCTGAGGCAAGGAACATCCAGTGTTCCATGTACAATGAACAATTATAAAAGACGAGAACTAAGTGAAAACGTCATTATAGCAAAAAAGGATTGGTGTAAAAAGCTGCAAATACCCTCTGTATTTAATTTTGTATTAATGAATATATGGCCTAGTGCAATCATTAACATCACAGATTGCAACTCAACCAGGTGGATTTATGCTAATCAACTTGAACTTAGTCAATGCCATCATGATACAGCATTGCATGATTATTTGTCGAGCAATGCTTTGCTACACATTTGAGGATCCATGCAGAAGGGAGTATTTTGATTGTCGGCTACAAGCGTATACAGAAGGGCAGGCGGACATTATCCAATTGGAAATGCAATGGGTGGACTGGAACTTCTGGCGAGTGTTACCGTAGTATTTCCCATCTCTTTACTTTTCAGCTTGATCTAAAACCAGCATTATTTTTGAAGGATAAGATGGAGGAGCAAGATACTCCACCATATTAATTATGATACTGTTGTGGACCGTCACCTTGGCCGACTGTATAGCCGAGGTAAGCAAGAGTCAGCCATAATCATCTTTAAGACTCAGCTTGGACCTCGGCCAGAACCAATAACGAACCAAAAAAATTTTATCGCTGAAGGCGCATTATATATAATAACAATAAAAGTATACATTTCTAATAGATCCAATGTATAACAAAAGATAAATTACGTCATTTTGTCGGAGAGTTTTCTTTTCAAAAAATTCTCCATCATTTTATCTGAAAAATATCACAAAATGATAAATTCCTTCGCTAATAAGCTTTTCTATACATGATAATTAATCAATTTAAGGTAAATACAATTAGATCAATAAAAATTTACAACTTGACAAAGACATTGTATGGGATGGCTGGAGAAGAGAAGAGTCGAAGATAATATGCAGCGAACCAACTGCCAAGATAGGTTGGCCCTCACCCAGTCACGAAACAGACTTCGAAAAAAGAAAAACCCTAGATCAAAATAAACTCATATTTATCTCTCACTCAAATCAGTAAAAATGTTAAATACAGCAATTGAGCAAGGAAAGGAGAAGGAGCGATTGAGTGAACCTCTGATTCTCTATCATCTTCAGTCATTGCCTCATTCATGTTGGCTCGTCGGTCGTCGCCGTTGGCAGGAAGGAAGAGGAGCAGTGGGCAGAGAGAGTCATGGAGCAATAGGCGCCGGACGTAGTCGCGAAGTAGTGGGCGCCCGGTGACGGGCGGAGTCGCTGAAAAGAAGGTCTGAAGGAGGGTTGGGGCCAGCGGAGTCACGAAGTCATGGAGTACGGAGCTGGGGCGGTGCTGAGCAATGGGCGCTGGAGGAGTTGCGGAGTAGTGGCCAGTGGGTGCTGGGCCTGCGGCGGAGTCATGGAGAAGGAGGGTTTTGGGCTTAGGACTGGGGCCGACGACGGCGAAGTCATGGAGCAGTGGGTGGCAGGCAGAGTCATGGAATAGAAGGTCTAAACGTGGGGCTGGTAGAGTCACGGAGCTAGGCATCGAAGGAGTCACAGAGTCGCATTTTACTGTTGACGGCAGGGGGCTAGTAAAAAATTTAATGAAATTATGGGCTTCAGGCTTGGGCTGTCGGGGGCCATGGCCCTTGATGCCAGTATATTGGATCTGCCCCTGGCCAGAACCGTGGTACTGTCAGGTCGGCCCGAGCCAATCTCTGACTGTGATGCACAGTAGTTTTCGTTGACTGATCCTGCGCATCCTTCAATTCAAAAAATCAAGATAAGAAAGACTATCTCCGTGATCGGATCATACCCCAAATAGAAATAACTCTCCGCCAGTCTAATCTACACACAATAATTGAAAACTGACCAGACTCTATTGCGTGTACGACTCTAACTTATCCTCTATAAGTAGAGGGGCACGGGGACTCCCAAAGTAAGCTTTCGAAAGGCCTCGAAATGCTCTCTTAGTGTTGTTCTCCAATTTCAAGCTAATTTGAGCGTCAGAGGGTCTCCACTTAAAAATTTTTTTGGTTAGAAACTTGTTTTGCAGGTCCAGCTCTGACATCCAGGAGGACTCCACCTCACCTCCAATCGAGAACTCTTTCATCTCATCCCCAGATGAGGATACTTCTATCTCATCCCTAGATGTGGATATTTCTACATCACATCTAGCCAAGAGCTTTACCTTGTCCCCAGATGAGGATATTTCTACCTCATCCCTAGATGAGGAAGCTTCTATATCCCAGATGAGGATAGTTCCATCTCATCCCTAGATGAGGATACTTCTACCACATCTCCAGATGAGGATATTTCCACTTCATATCTAGCCAAGGACTTTACCTTATCTCCAGATGAGGATACTCCCACCTTATCTCGAGCTGAAGATACTTTCACCTCATCTCCGGTTGAGGATACTTCCACCTCATCTCGAGTTGAAGACACTTTTACCTCATCTCCAGCCGAAGATACTTCCATCTCATCTCTAGCTGAGGACTCCTCTACCTCATTTTCTGACAAAGATCCAGTCGCCGCATCTTCTTTCGGGGAGATAAAATCCGACCTCACCGGTTTGGGTTTTGGCCGCAATAGATACTAAAATAATTTACAAAGTAGAGTTAGATGATTTAAGCACGGGGGATAGAAAAAAGATAGTGGAACAATAATATGTCTTTGTCTCCATAGGGGGTTTAGCAATAGAGTTTTACAAGGTAGTTTTACACAAGGATCCTGCTGTCCAGTTCAAAACTGCTAACTTAGTGAACAGAATTTTATTATTTTCTTATCAGTAATATATATTTATTAAAAGATAGTTCATGTTCATGCTAGTGTGAGTGTGGGGGATTCTTATTAGGCTGTAAAACTTACGATCTTTCTTTTCTTTTTCAAAGTTCCAGAATACATAGTTTCGGATGTGTTTGACATAGCATTTGAGTAATAGGTCTAGCATGATCTCTAGGGTTTCGTTTTAGACTTTATGCGGCTGTGTTACATGGTCGAACCGGATGTTTTGGATTTGCAGCATGGCAAATTTGGTGCCAAAGTCATTAGTAATTTAAGGGTGTTCTGCTTCAACAGTTGGTTCAAGCCACTATTGCACCAGCACTGTTCTTGGTAAGTATTTTGAAGTTTTTAAACAAATGTAGAATATTGTTCATGGACATCTTGGCTTCCCTATGGGCACTGGTGGATGCATATGGGTGAATGTGGGGTCAATTGACATCACAAAAAGAAATGAAAAACTATTAGATATGTATATATACTAATGAGAAAAAGTCAAAATTGACCCCACTAATTTTATGAATTGACCTCATATTTCATGTAAAATTTTGAAGTAAAGGATGAAAAAGATTACATCAAAAGAGTAAGTATGACATACACTCTTTCTCTTTAATGACTCACATATCCTACTTCACTATTCCTCTCCCTCTCTCACATCACTTTGACTTCTCTCCCTGTCTCCTTCTCTTTCTCCTTCTTTCTCTTTGTTTATTAATTACTTATTTATTTATTTTTTAATATCTCATCCCAATCCCATTCATGCACCTCTTATATTTAAGAGTGCATATTTTCTATTGTGACAGCACACACCATCCATCATGCGATGGATGACCAAGTGGGGCCTCATGGGGCCGCATGCTGTATGATGCATGCCCACACATGACCGCGTATAGTCGTCCATCATGCGATGGATGGTACATACGATGCTCTTTTGTAATATTTTATTATAAAAGATATTTAAGATATTATACATTATTATTTTTTATAAATTTTATTATTTTTTTAAAAAATATTTTATTATTATTATTTTTTTTCTCTCTCTATAGCTTTTTTACTTCTTTTATTATATTGACCCTACCAAGCAAAATTTTTAGATCCGCCATTGTCTGTGGGCCATTTTAGGCTATTCATTTTATTTGGTTTGAGGTGCATAAAATACTTCCTTTGAAACAGGTTCATGTGTTGGAAAAGGACAGAAATGTATAATAATTGATTAGCAGTTACCGAATGAAAGACTGAAGCATGCAATTGTATGTCCTAATACATCCATAACTATAACCGTCGAGCACATAATGGTACGATGAAATAACAAAGCTAGCTGATATACTGTAGCTTATATTAAATATATATTCTCTAAATGCAATCACATAGTAGTTGAGCTAATTGAATTTTAGGAGAATATATATTTTCTTACTCCCAACAATATTCTCGCATATAATGAATTATTTCCACTAAATAAGTAGAAGTCAATTAAATTACAAAATCTATTAAAGCATGTATACATCTTGTTCTAGAAGCTGGACGAACAACAACATGGAAGACAGAAGAAAATTCAAAACCAATATTTTGTTTAATTAACTTTATTGCATATGCGAATAGAAACTATGATCAAGATGCTAACTACATTAAGTAGATATGGGGCAAACAAGATGGCACTGGCTAGTCTTTGACGTGTGCCATTGGACTGCCCATGTTTAGAGGTCACCACTTAGCCAATTCGGCTTTCCTTGAAGAACTTAAGCTGATTAGAGTGAACTCATGAGAAAAGCTCAGCTCAGCTTGGAAGCAGCTCATCAATATCTTCAAAAGCCTATATTTACTACGTTGAGTGACACCCAGAGTTCCCCCAAACACTTCAGTAGGTTTGCTCCTCCTATGAGAGAGGCCTAATGAAGTGTCTGAGGGAAATCCAGGGACAGCCAACTACAAGGCCATGAGCTATCTCCTTAACAACATCCCACGGCTGTTAATTATATTAGTTCTCATCCAGGGACCAGAGTTCCCCCAATCACGTAGTATGGACTATGGAGCAACAACTGGCTCTCATGGCGGTGCTAAGCTAGACTACCGAAGTGGATGGCGAGAAACTCCAGGGGACACCCAACTCTTGCTTCAGGAACGCCACTTCTAAGGCCTATTTATGATGCGATATCTCTCTGTTCATTTATCTTGATAAGGGGTTCCGAAATTCTATAGGCACCGGCCACATTCGATGAACCTAGACGCTATCCCATCCTATGCATGGAAGGAAGGGGAATAAGGTATCCTTGGTGGTCACAGTGCCACCTGTGGTTATCCCTACTGGCTATGTCTCTATCTCAAGATACCATGCCAAATAAGCTTCAATGGCCTCAGCCATGAAGTCAGGAGGTTGGCTCTCTGCTCTCTTTTACTTCTACTTGTCCATCTGGCCATCCCTCAAAACTTAATTCGCTGATCGTAAAAACCAACTGTGGATCTCTGTGACACGCCAACATATAATTTGATCATAATCTTCTTTTGATCTTGGACCGCCGGCTCTGAACATGTGATGAAAGGAATGTGTGTGCATCACTTCAAGTGGGTGAAAACATCGAGCAGCAGACTATAAGGAGTATTCGCTCCGAGACCTATTTCTTTTGAGGGGGTTGGCATCTCTGAGAGACCGACATATGGATAAAAAGGGACATGAGAGACCCATAAACGATTCCTACCAACAGGTTGAGATAAAGGCGTGCATGTGGGATTCCCTTCCTTCCACATGCAGGAGCCGAAAATGAGGCTAGGTTCAATGTATGCAGGCTAGCTCATGCATACCAGGTGTTTCTTTGTGCCCCGTGCTAATGGATACCATTTTTGTGAGCTGATCAGAAGCTTTCGGTCGAGGGAAAATCTTATAAATAGGGACCAAGGGTGGTGCTCTCCAAAACAAGTTGGTAAAGAAGCGAGGATGTGAGCCTTGTGAGCTTCTCAAACGTTTGATGCGGGGCTTTCCTCATATATTTTTTGTGAGGATAAGGCAGGTCAGCAAGTTGGTTGTCCCCTGGAGTTCCCTCAGACACTTCATTAGGCCGTTCTCTACCATATAGGAGACCATAAACCCTACTGAAGTGTTTGGGGGAACTCCGGGTGTCACTCAACAAATTCTGAGCCTCTAACAAGAACCATTTACTGGGCCAAGTTGCTGGACGAGAAGTGCGATCAGGCAAGTTGGTTGTCCCCCGGAGTTCCCTCAGACACTTCATTAGGCCGTCTCTTCAATATAGGAGAGGATAAACCCTACTGAAGTGTTTGGGGGAACTCTGGGTGTCACTCAACAAATTCCGAGCCTCTATCGAGAACCATTTAGTGGACGAGAAGTGTAATTAATCAGGCAAGTTGGTTGTCCTCTGGAGTTCCCTCAGACACTTCATTAGGCCGTTCTCTTCAATGAAGGGGAGCACAGACCCTACTGAAGTGTTTGGGGGAACTCTAGGTGTTATCCAACAAAATTAAAGACGGTCTTTCGAGCTATCGTTTGCAGCCTTATAAGCTTCCCTTTGGTTTTCTTCAAGGTTCCTTCAACAGGCATTGGTTCATTGGAGGAAGCCAAATGGGTTGTTCTTCTGTCGTCATCATCATCATTGTAATCACTTATATTAGCTTTTAATGCAAGAATTAAATATATTATTTGACAGTCAACATAAAATTTCTTAGGGACAACTATTTGCCACCTGGTATACAATATTTATGGGCATTTGGGTTTTACGTGCTCATGATGAGGCTTTACGAGAAGCTGCAAAGACAAAGCTGGTCATCCCCTGCGGTTACCGCAGACACCAGCCATGTAATGCTGGAACAGTTCAACATTCACCCATTAGAACTGGGAATGGATAATAACACATTTCCACACTCCTGACTGGCTTAGACTTATTTTCACCCCTAATAATTATCACTATAGGAAGCAAGCCTGCATTTGGCAAGCTTCAATAATATTGTAACACATCAGTGAACTCCATGCAGGAACTCTGATATCCTATACGCTGTATATGTTAAATTTCACGCGAGGTGTTTCAGTGATTCCTTTGGCGCACATTCATGACATATGAAAATTTTGTTAGTTTTATAAGGAAATTAAGATATTTGTATAACTAAATTTCATACATACATCATACATACATACATGTTTGCATGTATGTATGCATGCATGCTTGTATGTATGTATGCATGTGTGTACAATTTCACACTCGCAACCTTTTGAAGGCAGTCAAGGGGAAACGTGGCTTTCTTTTGGTCAGGATGCTGCTCTACGCCTCCAGAAAAATGGGTTTTAAGATGTTGTGAACCATCCCAACTTTCCATACCAGATTGTGAATCTTGGGAAGGTTTACAGACATTACATGCTGTTCAAGTTCTCCTTCTAGTAATTTTCTCCAAGAAAAAATAAAGTTGCAGTAACAAGTGCAACGATTGGTAACCAAGTTCTGTTCCCGGTGTTCTACATGAGAGAATATTTTCCCTTCGGTAGTGCAAACCATAGTGCATGCCGTATTTCTTGTGTTGATAACAGTGGCTGGGTTTCGAGTTGTGGGTGGCCATCTTGAAACTTTGTTTCGTTTCCAAAAGGGCATGCGTTAACTAGATCAAGGCAATTGTTTCTACGGGGATGTCTGAGGCAAGGAACATCCACTGTTCCATGTACAATGAACAATTATAAAAGACGAGAACTAAGTGAAAACGTCATTATAGCAAAAAAGGATTGGTGTAAAAAGCTGCAAATACCCTCTGTATTTAATTTTGTATTAATGAATATATGGCCTAGTGCAATCATTAACATCACAGATTGCAACTCAACCAGGTGGATTTAAGCTAATCAACTTGAACTTAGTCAATGCCATCATGATACAGCATTGCATGATTATTTGTCGAGCAATGCTTTGCTACACATTTGAGGATCCATGCAGAAGGGAGTATTTTGATTGTCGGCTACAAGCGTATACAGAAGGGCAGGCGGACATTATCCAATCGGAAATGCAATGGGTGGACTGAAACTTCTGGCGAGTGTTACCGTAGTATTTCCCATCTCTTTACTTTTCAGCTTGATCTAAAACCAGCATTATTTTGAAGATAAGATGGAGGAGCAAGATACTCCACTATATTGATTATGATACTGTTGTAGACCGTCACCTTGGCTGACTGTATGGCCAAGGTAAGCAAGAGTCAGCCATAATCATTTTAAGACTAACTTGGACCTCGGCCCGAACCAATGGCAAACCCAAAAAATTTTGTCACTGGAGGCGTATTATATATAATAACAATAAAAGTATACGTTTCTAATAGATCCAATGTATAACAAAAGATAAATTATGTCATTTTGTCGAGGGTGTTTTTTTTTCAAAAAATTCTTCATAATTTTATTTAAAAAATATCACAAAATGATAAATTCCTTCACTAATAACTTTTCTATACATGATAATTAATCAATTTAAGGTAAATACAATTAGATCAATAAAAATTTACAACTTGACAAAGCATTGTATGGGACGGCTGGAGAAGAGAAGAGTCGAAGATAATATGCAGTGAACCAATACCAAGATAGGTTGGCCCTCACCCAGTCATGAAAAGACTTCAAAAAAGAAAAACCCTGGATCAAAAAAACTCATGTTATCTCTCACTCAAATCATAAAAATGTAAAATACAGCAATTGAGCAAGGAAAGGAGAAGGAGCGATTGAGTGAACCTCTGATTCTCTGTCGTCTTCAGTCATTGCCTCATTCACGTTGGCTCGTCGGTCTTCGCCGTTGGAAGGAGGAAGAGGAGCAGTGGGCAGAGAGAGTCATGGAGCAATAGGCACGGACGGAGTCGCGAACAGTGGGCGCCCGACGATGGGCGGAGTCGCTGAAAAGGTCTGAAGGAGGGTTGGGGCCAGCGGAGTCACGAAGTCATGGAGTATGGAGCTGGGGCGGTGCTGAGCAGTGGGCGCTAGAGGAGTTGCGGAGTAGTGGCTAGTGGGTGTTGGGCCCGCGGCGGAGTCATGGAGAAGGAGGGTTTTGGGCTTAGGACTGGGGCCGACGGCGGTGGAGTCAGGAGCAGTGGGTGGCGGGCAGAGTCATGGAATAGAAGGTCTAAACGTGGGGCTGGTAGAGTCACGGAGCTAGGGTCGGAGGAGTCACAGAGTCGCGTTTCACTGTTGACGGCAGGGGGCCAGTAAAAAATTTAATGAAATTATGGGCTTCAGGCTTGGGCAGTCGGGGGCCATGGCCCTTATGCTAATATATTGGATCGCCCCTGGCCAGAACCGTGGTACTGTCTGATCAGCCCGAACCAATCTCCAACTGTGATGCACAGTAATTTTCATTGACTGATCCTACATCCTTCAATTCAAAAAAATCAGATAAGAAAGAATATCTTCGTGATCGGATCATGCCCCTAATAGAAATAACTCTCCGCCAGTCTAATCACACACAATAATTGAAAACTGACTAGACTTCATTGCGTGTACAACTCTAACTTATCTCTATAAGTAGAGGGGCACGGGACTCCCAAAGTAAGCTTTCGAAAGACCTCGAAATGCTCTCTTGCTGTTGTTCTGCAATTTCGAGCTAATTTGAGCGTCGGAGGTCTCCACTGAAAAATTTGTTGGTCAGAAACTTATTTTGCAGGTCCAGCTTGGCATCTTGGAGGATTCCACCTTACCTCCAATCGAGAACTCTTTCATCTCATCCCCAGATGAGGATACTTCTATCTCATCTCTAGATGAGCATATTTCTACATCACATCTAGCAAGAGCTTTGCTTGTCCCCAGATGAGATATTTCCAACTCATCTCTAGATGAGGAAGCTTCTATATCGCAGATGAGAATAGTTCCATCTCATCCCAGATGAGGATACTTCTACCACATCCCAGATGAGGATATTTCCACTTTATATCTAGCCAAGGGCTTTACCTCATCTCCAGATGAGGATACTCCACCTTATCTCGAGCTGAAGATACTTTCATCTCATCTCCGATTGAGGATACTTCTACCTCATCTCGAGCTGAAGATACTTTTACCTCATCTCCAGCCGAAGATACTTCCATCTCATCTTTAGCTGAGGACTCCTCTACCTCATCTTCTGACAAAGATCCATTCGCCGCATCTTCTTCCGGGGAGATAAAATTCGATCTCACCGGCTTGGGTTTTGGCTGCAGCAGATACTAAAATAATTTACAAAGTGGAGTTAGATGATTTAAGTACAGGGGATAGAAAAAAGATAGCGGAACAATGATATGTCTTCGTCTCCATAGGGGGTTTAGCAATAGAGTTTTACAAGGTAGTTTTACACAAGGATCTTGCTGTCCAGTTCAAAACTGCTAACTTAGTGAACAGAATTCTTTAGGCCACTTTCAAATTAGATTTTTTCGACTATTAACATCCAGTCCCAGGAGCAAAAGTAAGCAACAATTAGGTTTCTGGTGATTCATTCAGATGTTAAGTTTGGAGGCTGATGGAGAATGCTGCAAACCTGGCTGGGCACTTTCTTCTTGGCGGTTGAGATCCAGTCTCTAAATAGAAATAATACATTCCTTCCTGTCACTGTTGATGAGACTGCTTCAAATCTGAAAATCCGATGGTTTCTTTCCTTCCAAATGTTTTATTATGTGCATAGATGGTGGCTGCATTGTTGCGGGCTGTTCTGAGAGAAACAATAGACTCTTTCTGGGTAAGCATTCCGGTTTCCACATATATTTAGAAGCACTTATTATCTCACAGCTTCATGGACAGAAGCCGCCCCAGAGAAACAGAGAGCCAAGCTGGTGATATCTGCCTCCATGGGATAATCTTTCCTACTCAGGAATAAACAAACTAGCAACAACTGACCCTCACATATCTTTTCCACTCTTCTAAAAGTTCCATTGAGTGGAAATTAACCCTCAAATTCCATATGCTGAGCCAAACATCATCGCTTTCCCTCCTGCAGTCCCCAGGCACAATGAATGCCTCAATCACAAATTATGTAGTCTGCTTGGCTCCTAATGTGGATAGTTTCTCAAAGGATCCCTAGGTAACCTATGAACACAGGAATCCACCTGTGGCAAGTTCTGACAATTCATGTACTTGGGCTGCTTGTTTTCCTGGGAGATGGAATAAAAAAAATACCGAACTCTTTAAACACCAGGGATCTGAAAAGGCCATGTGAATTTTCAAGCACTCAAACAATCGCCCACAAAAAAATTTCCTTCAGCATTAACCTAGCTCCATTGCTCAGATGCTAAGCGACCACTCTACAGCAATTATCAAAAAACATAAAACTCCAAATCTTTGTTTTCAGGTTCGGGTGAATTATATGGTGATAGAATTTTAGTGAGAAGCTTGGGCTGTTGTCATCTTCTTAAAGTCAATCTTGTCGACCTTCACCTCTCCATCAATAGCTCATAGACGTACACCACAACTCGGAGTCCATCAACGTCCATAAGCACAAAGCTTGGGTTGACGTCATAGGTGATGCTGCTATGGGCACCCGTTGCAGAGCCTGGGTTTACGACGACACCACCCTCATGCCTGTAGGCCTTGAACTGATCACAGTGTGGCTTGTCACAAGGATGTCACATCCAGTTGCCTTTAAAGCATGGCTAAGAATTTAGGTTGTTAGAATTTGATGTTTCGAGATTCGATCCATATTGAACCCACAATGAGATCCGCGATGAAAAATAATTCAACGAGATCAAGATCATCTCAAACGGAGCTCGGATAAAGGAGATACGACTTTTGAAATCGGCACGGAATCCGAACGGTGGAAGACGCCGGCGGCCGGCGTAGGCCGGCGGAGCGGCCGTGCCGCTGCCAGCACGCGGGCTGGGCGTGCAGGGCATGGCCCAGTAGCGGGCTCGGCCCAGGCCCGGGCGTGCGGGGCGCGGCCCAGGCCCACGCGCAGGCCAGCCCAGCCCAACGTGCCGTGTTGGGAGCCAGATCCCAGTCTATCATTACTGGAGGTCCATCGCGGACCGTGTGAGCGCGTGGGCATTTTCCACGCATTTCTCGTGGTCCACGGCACTATTCTATAGACGGAGCGCGATCGGCATGGGTTGATCTGGATCTCGATCCGACGGTCCGTGGTCTTAATTGGGCTTGATTAGGACTCCTCACTGGCCCTAATCAAACTCAGGTTTTAGCCCTTTAAAAGGGGTGATAGCGAACAGAAGGGTGGTGTGGCTTATTTTTTCCCTGTGGACGCGTGGAAGGCTCTGTGCGTGAATCCGAGAAGTCCAGAACCCCATGAAGAGAGAGAGAGACGCATCAAGTTATGAGAGAGGAGCAGGAGTTCTGGACAGCGACAGCGATCATTTCAGGGTTCAAGGGGGTCTTCCAAGAGAGAGCTTTTGTGAGGAGAACTTTCTGTAAAGGAGAAATTGGGTGTACAAGGTTGAGGGTGAGATCTCCTCTTGTAAAATTTCTTTTTCATAGTGAAGTTTAATGCCCGTGAGGCGAGCCCTTTTGTGTCTGATCCACGTATTTTGATTGTTTTGTTTTATTTCTTTTTTCTTCCTGCTGCATTGCGTGGTACTGAAAAGTCTTGGGAGGTATGTCCTGACCAGACATCAACCCAACAAGTGGTATCAGAGCAATGGTACAAGAACGCAGATTGCAGCGGTGGTGAGCAAGACTGAAGATGGAGAAGACAGGAACAATCAAGATGGAGATCAACAAGTTCGATGGCAGAGCAATTTTTCTTGTGCAGGCAAGGTGAAGACTACTCATCCAACAGGGATTGATCGATGCTCTCTTGTGCGATGAGAAACCGACCACCATGGAGGTGCAGGATTGAAAACGGCCATAGATGCAGGCAGTGAGTACTATCCGCATGTACCTGACGGATGAGGTAGTGATCCATGTGCTGAGCGAGACTTCTCCGACGGTGCTGTGGTTGAAGCTCGAGGAGTTATAAATGGCGAAGTCTCTCACCAACACTCTTTCTTCTGAAGGCAGTTCTACTAACTGTGGATGACTGAGGACAGAGTGTAGGAGCATCTCAGCCACTTTCAGAAGATCCTCACCGACCTCCTCAGCGTTGGTGAGAATGTTGAGGAGAAGACCAGGATGCTGGTTTTGCTGGCATCGCTTCTCCTTCGTACGAGTCTTGGTGACTGCTCTTCTAGTGGAAAGAGCACCATCAAGATGAATGAGGTCACCATGGTGATACTCCAGAACGAGGTTCTTAGGAGGGAGAACCTAACTTCGAGCTCAGGTGGTGGTAGCTCAGCTTTGGTGGCTTCTGGAGAAGCAGGAGGCGGTAGTAGAGCGACAGAGATCGCAACGAGGGCGGTCCAAGTCCAGGAGGGACTTGAGCAAATCAGATGTTACCGGTGTGAAGAGTTGGGCATCTAGCCAGAGATTGTCCTCAACTCAAAAATCGGACGGTGGACTGTTATGCAACGGCCGGCAGTGATTCAGAAGGAGATGTCCTAGAGATATCTGATAAGATATCTACTTCTTTCCAGCAGTAGATATTAATTTTGCATGCACCCATCATGTATATTGCAGAGAGGAGTAGTTTGACTCCCTGGAGAACAGTGAGGGTATTGTATATCTGTCGGATGGATCGAGTGTGCGATCAGAGGTATCGGGATGGTCAGCTGGAGGACACATGATGATGAGTGAGGAGATTGGGGGAGGTTCGATATATAACCAATTTCAGACGAAATCTTATCTCACTTAGCAGACTGGATTGGAGAGGCTACAGGATGTAACTGATGGAGGAATCCTGAGGGTGCTATGCGGCGATAGGATTGTGCTGGAGGGAAGAAGGGGAAAGAGGACATTATTATCTGGTGGGGAGCCCAGTGCGATATGGAGCTTCGGGAGTCAGGTGGAGTCTAGAGTGAGGTGGAGCTCCAGGTGGAGGTGGATTGGGCATGAGACAGGAGATTCGGAAGATGAGAGCGACGTCGCAAAATGAGATTCCTATTACCGCAAGATGATGCCCCGAGTAGTCTCAGGTCAAGAGGAGCACAGCATACGATGAAGATGAGATCGAGCGGCTTGGCTTGACTCCCATATTTGCCCATCAATGATCAGTAGGCGATTGCCTCAGGGCATGGGGGCGAGGAGTTTCAGAAGCTCTCGAAGTTAGGAGGAGGTCGAATATTGAGTCGAGGTAGAGATTGTTAAGATTTGATACCTCAGATTCGTTCATATTGAACCTACAGCAAGGTTCACGATGAAAAATGAAGTCTAACGAGACCAAGATCACCTCAAACGGAGCTCGGATGGAAGAGATACGAGCTTTTAAAATCGGCATGGAATCTGAGGCGGCAAAGGACTGCCGATGGCCGGTAGCGGGCGGCAGTGGTGCACGCCCAGGAGCGGCCAGCGCGCGGGCTGGGTGCGCATAGGGCGCGGCCCAGCGGGCAAGCCCAGCCCAGGCCCAGGCGCAAGGGCACGTGGGCTGGCCCAAGCCCAGGCGCGCCGGCGCGGCCCAGGCCAGCCCAGCCCAGTGTGCCGCGTTGGGAGCCCAGATTCCGATCCACCATGGATCGGGAGGTCCATGGCGGACCGCGTGGATCGCGTGGGCGTTTCTCATGTTTCTCACGGTCCACGACACTATTTCGTAAATTGGAGTGCGATTGGACGATGTGGGTTGATCTGGGTCTCGATCCGACGGTCCGTGGCCTTAATTGGGCTTGATTAGGACTCCTAAACCTAATCAAACTCAGGTTTTAGCCCTTTAAAAGGGGTTGATAGCGAACAGAAGGGTGGTGTGGCTTGTTTTTCCTTGTGGACGCGCGGAAGGTTCCGTGCGTGAATTCGAGAAGACCAGAACCCATGAAGAGAGAGAGAGACGCGTCAAGTTGTGAGAGGAGCAGAGAGGCTCCTGGACAGCGGACAGTGATCATTTCAGGGGTTCAAGAGGGTCTTCCAAGAGAGAGCTTTTGTGAGGAGAACTTCCTGTGAGGGAGAAATTGGGTGTATGAGGGTTGAGGGTGAGATCTCTTCTTGTAAAATTTTTTTTCATAGTGAAGTTTGCATGCCCCGTAGAGGCGAGCTCTTTTATGGCTGATCCACGTATTTTGATTGTTTTGTTTTATTTTTTCTTTCTTCCTGCTGCATCACGCGGTATCGAAAAGATCTTGGGAGGTGATGTCCTGATCAGACATCTAGCCAATACTAAGTCACCTTATGGGATGATCTGCATTTATTTTATCAAGAAAGTTAGAAAACTAGTCACATGACAATGCATGCTTCAAATAAGTTTATGAAATAGATAGCTAAAGAAGGGTACTTGGATGGGTAAACGATTTTATAGTAATATATATGATGTTAGAACTTGGCTAACAATAAAAGTTGACAGCATATCAAGCATGAAATAAATAGCTAAAGAAGGATACTTGGATGGGTATACGATTTTATAATATATATGATGTAAGAACTTGGCTAACAATAAAAGTTCACAGCATATCAAGCATGATCTTAAGAATACCAGAACTTCAGAAGTTATATTAGCAACGGTGATCAACTCCCATGTAGTGAGATGTTAGACATTAATCTAACTAAACAACAGATAGATGGTTTTATCAAACCAATAAATGAAGGTTTATCTTTACATCAAAAAAAAAAAAAAAAAGAAAGAAGGTTTATCTTATATCATTCCCTGCATTTGTCATGAAGAAAGAATCATAACCTCAATCTGGTTCATGGATAAGGTTATGCGCATTAGTGTGTAAATGAGTGCTTTACAGTAACCTAATCATTCAAATATTACTAGAGAGCCTCTGCTAGCTTGTCCTAGGTGAGTAAATACAAGGAAATTTATTCTGTTAGCATCTCTAACTTTCTAACCACCATTTAGTATTGAGTCTGTTCTCGAAAGAAGCATTGCTATTGTTTGACTATTTTCTTTGCCATGCAGCTATTTCAGATCTTTGGGAAAAACTAGAGAACACATTTTCCACACCATTCACTCTAACAAACAGAAATGACTATAAAATCAAATGCCGTTCATAGGGATCAATTATTATGTGCCCATTAACTCATGATAACGAATACAAACAACAAAAACCATGATAAGATTTTAATTTGTTTCTTCATTTATCATTTCACAGATGATAATATTATCAAAAAGCTGATGTCCCATCTCAGATTGCATTATGAAAAGTAATGATGAACTTTTCCTAGGACAATATTGATGTTGCTCCTGATTTTTCAAACACTTGTACATAAAGAGCCCAAAATTGACAACTGATCAGTCCAGACAAGGACATAAACATTTCCAATTTGATCCCGTATATACATCCTTTTATTCTTCAGTTTGGGACTTCCAACCACAGACTACCAATTAAAGATGCTTGTGTAACTTAAAAGCATGCATTCTCACATCGTTCCAACTTCTGATGGTTTAAGAAACAGTCTTTGAGACCAAAACTGCTGCAAATATAGACTCTCATTCCTTTATTTAGAGCAATTCAATATTTTTCATGAAATTAAATTCCAGCATTAACTCCTAGATGGACAAAAAAAGAATATACAGTTTTCCGCTTGACGCCCACGATAACATGATGAAGTAGCAAGGCTAGCTGATAATTGATATACTATAGCTTATATTAGATACTTGCAAAATATGCAATCACATATCGTACTTGAGTTAATGAATTTTAGGAGAAGATATCTTTTCTTCCTTCAAACAATATTCTCATATTGACTTATTTCGACTAAATAGGCAGAAGTCAATCTACTTAAAAAACCTATTATAGAGCATGCATCTTGTTGTAGCAGTTGAACGAGCAAAAACATGCAAGACAGAATATTTTGTTTAATTAACTTTATTGCATGCGAACAGAAACTATGATCAAGAAGCTAACTACATTAAGTATCGGGCAAACAAGGTGGCACTGGCGCCCAAGTTTAGAGGCCACCATCCAGCCTATTCGCGGCTTTCCTTGAAGAACTACTCCTGCCGATTAGAATGAACTCATGAGAAAAGCTCAGCTCAGCTTGGAAGCAGCTCATCAATATCTTCAAAAGCCTATATTTGCTACACGGAGTGGCATCCAGAGTTCCCCCAAACACTTCAGTAGGGTTTGCTCTGTTAGAAATAAAAGAATTGTAAAGGAAACTAAAAGAATAGATAAACCATAAGAAAAGTAAAGCAGAAAAGAAGTAAATAAGAAAGAACACAGAGTTTCTGAGGTTCGGACGATAGAGTATCGTTCTTTACAATATTCTTGGATAAGATCTCCATACACATCTTTTATTGATCACGACAGAAAACAATTACAGGGAGAAAACAACCTCTAATCTGTCATCCTTTTCTCTCTATAATGAGAATAAGATTGTAGAACCTAAATCCCAATAATATAAGGAGAAAAAACTTACAGAGATTTAGAACCACCACTTAAGACTTTTTTCATAGAAGAATAGAAGACAATGGGTACATATAAAGGCAACTCTTGTTGAGTTTGGTAAGGACTAGAATTATTATCTTTGTTGATTTAAACGACCCATATTTCTATTTTTATTTCACTTTCCACTTATTTGAGTTTATTTTTACTACTTCTTTTAGTGTTTTAGTGGGACGTGACTTCAATAGCTAACATGCTCCTATGAGAGAGACCTAATGAAGTATCCGATGGAGCTACAGGGGACAGCCAACTGCAAGGCCATGAGCCAGCTCCTTAACAACATCCCACGGTTATTAAGTTTATTAGTTCTCATCCAGAGACCGGAGTTCCCCCAATCACGTAGTATGGAGCAACAACTGGATCTCAAGGCGGAGCTAAGCTAGACTACTGAAGTGGATGGAGGAAACTCCGTGGGACACCCAACTCTTGTTACACTCCTGCTTCAGGAACGCGCCACTTCTAAGGGCTATTTATTATGCCATATCCCTGTCCATTTATCTTGATAAGGGGTTCCAAAATTTTATCGGCACCGGCCACATTTAATGAACCTAGACGCTATCCCATCCTATGCATGGAAAGAAGGGGAATAAGGTATCCTTGGTGGTCACAGTGCGAGCCCTTTTCCAGAATAATGCAAAAAAAAAATTTATTTATCAAAATATATCAAAATCAAATTTATTTACCAAACTAATGCAAAAGAGAAAAACGCCATTTTGAATGGCGTTTTTTCCCCTTCCACGTCACCCCACATTTCCACGGTGGCATCGTCCCAAAAAAAAAAAAAAAAAAAAGGAAGAAACGCCATATGGAATGGCGTCTTTAAAAACGCCATTTTGAATGGCGTTTTTAAAAACGCCATTCAAAATGGCGTTTTCAAAATTTTCCACCAAAAAAAGGAAAAAATCGTGAAAAAAATGAAAAAATTGGTTTTTTAAAATTTGAAATTAATTAATAAATTAAAATTATAATTTTGATTGAAATTAAAAATATAAAGATTTGAATTTGTAATTCATTAAAAAAATTAATTTAGAATTTTTATTAAAAATATTTTTTAAAAGATGTCCAAAAAAATCTTAAGAAATAAAAAGAAAATTATCATAGAAAATTAAAAAAAGAGAAAGAAATATGAAAGAAATAAAAATATGAAATTTAATTGAAAAACATCATTCGAAATACTTGTCCTAAAAATATTTTAAAAAAAAATTTAAATAATAAAAAAATTATAATTTAAAATTTAAAAGAAATAAAATTTTAGAGATTAATTGAAATAAAAATAAGCATTCAAATTACTTTGTCAAATTAAAATTAATTTATTTTAAAAATATTCAAAAAAATTGAAAAATAGGCTAAAAATTTTTTATAAAGACATAAAGAATTGAAAAAAAATAGAAATTATAATTGTAATTGAAGAACAAAGTTTATAATTTTTAATTTTAAGAAATAAGAATTATAATTTTAATAGAAATTAAAATTTACTTTTTAAATAACTAAATTAATTGAAATATAAATTTTTCAGAAATATTTTAAATAAAAGAAAAAAATTACGTAATAGAATATCAAAAAGACAAAAATGGAAGAAAACTAAAATTAAAATTTAAAATTATAAAAATTATAAATTAGATTAGAAAAAATATATCATAAAAGAATAAAATTAAATTAAATTAAATATAATTTCATTTTTAGGGTATTTTATAAATGTGACTTAAAAAAATTAAATTTGAATTAAATTTTGATAAAAAAAGAAATACATTAATAAGTTAAAAAATGATGAAAAGTTAAAAAGTTAAAAAGTTAAAATTTATAAAAAGTCAGAAAAAATAAGAATTATAAATTTAAAATTTTAAAAAAATAAAATTTTAAAGATTAAGTGAAATAGAAATATTTTTTAAAATTAATATCTCAAATTAAAATTAATTTAATTAAAAAAATTTCTAAATAAAATATAAAAATCGCCTAAAAAAATTTCATAAAAAGATAAAGAATTGAAAAAAAATAGAAATTCTAATTGTAATTGAAGAACAAAGTTTATAATTTTTAATTTTAAGAAATAAGAATTAAAATTATAATTGAAATTAAAAATAATATTTTAAATAACTAAATTAATTTAAACATTAATATTTAAAAAATATTTTAAATAAAGAAAAAAAAACGTAATAGAATGTCAAAAAAATAAAAGTGGAAGAAAAATAAAAATAAAAATAAAAATTATAAAAATTATAAAAAAAAATATTTCATAAAAGAATAAAATGTAATAATTAAATTAATTACAATTTATTTTTTCGGATATTTTATAAATGTGACTTAAAAAATTTTAATTTGAATTAAATTTTGATCAAAAAATAAATACATTAAAAAGTTAAAAAATGAAGAAAAAAAATCATAATTTTATCAGATATGATTCTGAAGTCTCAAAAGCAAGAACAAAAGATGTGTAATCTATTAGAGGCAATTTCAATATTTTTGGAAGCGTATTTTCTAAGAAAAATAGATTTATATTTTTTAGTCGACCCCATGAATCGACTCATGGCTAAAAAAGTTTAACGGCACGCAAAATTTTTGGCTGCCACACTCTGTGAGTCGACCCCTTGACTTTCTTTCTGGTAATTTTTATTTTTAAAATTTTTTAAAAAGAGGGAGAGAGAGGAAGAGAGAGAGAGGAGGCAGCTCACCGCGGTGCTGTAGGAGAGACGCCGGAGAAGGGAGAAGAGGGAGAAGAGGGAGAAGGAGAGAAGAAGGGAGGAAAGGAGAAAACGCCGTTCCCTTCGGCATTTTTTTATTCTTTTTCTTTTCTTAAAATTTTTTTAAATTTTTTTCATAATTTGTTTAATTATTTTTTTTAATTTATTAAATTTTTTAATGAGGATAGTAATTTGAATGATAATTTTTATTTAAATTAAAGTTAATTTTTTATTTTAAATTATAATTTCTATTTTATTACCATTTTTTCTCTTTTATTTACTATTTTTATGATATATTTATGTTGCTCCTAGATTGATTTTGATGATTACAAAGCAGATTGAAGGGATACAAATATTTTTTGTTTGAAAAAGTCTTTATGCTCTTCAGGGGCAAAAATGTAATTTTACCAAAACCCTGATTTGATAGTATCATTTGGTAGAACAAATGATTTGTGATCTATTGGTGAAAATTTCATTGTTTTTGGACTTATATTTTTGAAGTTATGAATGTTTTAAGTGCATGAGTCGACTCATGAGTCAACTCATGGCACAATGAGCTGCTTGGCACGCTGAAATTCCTATTGGCACGCTGGTTTTCTGGCTTGGCACGATCTGTGAGTCGACTCATGAGTCGACCCACAAGGCATGAGTCGACTCATGAGTCGACCTCTGCTGGTTTGGGACAAAAAATCCAGAAACCCACATTTCTGGCTGTTGCAACAGAGGTCGACTCATGAGTCGACCCCTGAAGCATGAGTCAACTCATGAGTCGACTCCTGCGACGGGAATTGTCCGCAACGGCTAGTTTTTAGCCCATTTTAGTTACTTTTAATACTCACTTTAAGTGCTCTAACGGCTCTTTTTCTGCCTAGAATGTTTTCCTTTGTTTCTTAAAGCTATAAAAAGTTTGAAAATGTGAAAAACAAGGGAGAAATAAGTGGACTAGCTTGGGATAGCTACTGTCGGAGTTTCCGACATTTGTATTCGGATTGCATACAAGTATAGTGGTTTGGAATTCCCAAGTAGGAGCTTGGAGAGTGGATGTAGGTGCAAGGTTGGCACCGAACCACTATAAATCCTTGTGTTTGTGGTGTGCTTTATTGTTTCTCTTTAATTCTTCATTATATCCTTGCATTCTTGCTTTAGGTAATTAATCTTGAACTAAAGTCCTTCTCCTCATTCATCAAGCTTTTGACAAATACTTTTCATAAGTAATTAGTTAAGTTTAAAATTTTTAAAACACAATTCACCCCCCCTCTTGGGTTGCATAGCTGGGCAACAATTTATTTAATTTAATTTATAATTTTTATAATTTAAAAATATAATTTTAGTTTTCTTCTATTTTTATGATATATTACGTATTCTTTTTCTTTACCTAAATTTGTAAAGGAAGAAGGAGAAGATCGAGAAGGGAGAAGGGAGAAGGAGAAGGGAGGAGGGAAAAAAGGGGTTTGGGGAGGGGAGAGAATGGCATTTTCTCTTTTTATTTATTTATTTTTTAAATTTCTTTACTTATCTATTTGTAATCTTTAATAAATAAATTTAATTAAATAATAAAAATAATAATTTAAATGATAATTTTTAATTTAAATTAAAATTAAATTTTTTTAAAATTTATAATTATAATTCTTATTTTATTATTATTTTTTTTTAAAATTTATTTTAAAAATTTTATCATTTAAAATTATAATTTCAGTTTTCTTCCATTTTTATCTTTTTAGCATTCTATTACGTATTCCTTTCCTTTACTTAAAAAAATATTTATTTTTTCTAAAATTCAATTCAAAAAGCAACATTTGATATATTATTATTTACGTTATAATTTTTATAGTCTTTTCAGCATAATATTTTCTCTCCTAATGTTCTGAGACACGTTCGAGTATGTGTATCCATATGCACCGATCATAATATCCAATCATTTAAAATTAAATAATATAAAATAAAATCAATATTTAATATATTATTCAATAGAATAAAAATGTCAAACGTACAAAAAAAAATAGTACAATAAAAATGTAAAAATACTAAATACAAATACAACAAAGACTAAGTCCCACAAGGACGTCGCGGCGCCCGTGGTCGCTTGGACCTTCTCAGGAAGGTCCTCGCCGGCTGCTCCTGCTGTGATGGCTCCTCTCCTATATCAGTGGAGGAGATCTGCTGATCATGCTGCTCAGAAATAACTGATGCTGTCGGATCATCTACGGACTGAGAGACCCGTTCAACTCTCTCATCTGGATACACGGATGGACCTGAAAAAAAAGCATCATACTCATGTGGCCAACTGGTACCCGGTGATGGCATCTGGAGGATGTAGGAAGAAGAAGATGCTGCCATCTGTGGATGAAAAGACGGTGGCATCTGTGCAGCATCAAATGATGACATATGCGGAATATGCGGTGATGGCATATGTGAAGCATATGGTGACGGCGTATAACTCATATCTGGCGCCCGAACTGCTCCATACCAAGGCGCACAGTTATGTGGATCAACACCAATCGCCACCAATGCTCCGGAACCTGTTCTCTCCATCTCCCGCAGTATCTGAATCCGCTCGTCCTCATCAGTCGTAGATAAAGCACGACGAGTGTCCAATACAAGATCCGACACAGAATCAGTCTATAAAATAAAAATAGAACTGTTAGTATAAAACAATCAGTATAGTGTACAATATAAAACAAAAATATAACACAAATAACATGAAGTAATTTTTGTAATCTTACCAAAAGACGTACAGTAGAACTCTCGCCCTCGTATCCAGAAACTGCATACTGAGACTGTCCAATGACTCGCACCGTAATGCTAAAAAACCAAGCCATGTAGTCATCAGTATATGAACGGCCTCTCAAAATAGGATCACCATGAACAATGTGATCTCGACGTGCATCCCAAATATCGATGTACTGTGCATGTCTGATACGCCAGTCGATACGAGCTCTCCCTCGTCGATCAATACGATGAAGTCCCTGACTGGTATCAAACTGCTCTGGAATGCCCTGAGTCTGACCAAACTGCCGCAGGACACGATCGGGAAGATGCCACTCTACCACATCAAAACAAATAAGTGGCACCCTAGCAGTCCATATGTCGTGTCCAACTGTACACATCTGCGGCAGTATAGCCAATATCCCATCTGTATATGGCTCCCACAAAAATTGATATAATATAGTTAAAATAAAAAAAATTAATATAAAATTATAATAGATTATGAATACTGTAAATTGATATTTGTAAAAAATTCAAAATTTACCCGTCTAGATGTATCAACTAATGTATCCAACTGGCACCTATAAACTCGTGCCACTCTTGTCGATACGTGATGAACGTTGAATGCAACGTTCCATCTGTTTCACAATGTACTAATATTAAATAAATTTAAAATAATAAAATTTAAATAAAAAAAAATATTTCGATACCTGTATCCTAATGGTCCGTCTAGTCTGAATGGAACATCAGGATCCTGCTGCTCTGATGGCATCTCGAGCAACTGTCGTCGTAATGGACTGATAGTCGGCATACGCTCCTATACCCAAATCTGCAAAATTTAAAAATTAAATAAATGATATATCGAATATAAAATATAATTAAATATTAAAAATTAAAAATTTTAATTCACGTACCTGTAATAATACAAGATAACCGCCAATCTCGTTCTGATCAGCATAGGAACCCCGACACATAGCTCGGTATAGACAAGCTAGTACTGCACTGCCCCAACTGAGTCGACGAGCGAAATCTAAATCCTCTAATAATGATAAAAACATCAACTTCATCTTATTCGATGAAGTATCAGGTAACAGGACACCACCTAACAATCGCAGCACCTGACCCCTAACATACTGCTGCACCATCTCCTCTGGTGCATCATCCGCAATATGAAAATGACGATAACGATCATCCAAACACTCAATCCTGAGTCGTGAATGATCAAAAAAATGTGCGTCGGGCTCAAACCCTAACAACCGTAAGCACAAAGCCTGCCACTCTGGAATGGTAAGTGTGGGATCAACTCCGGTAACTGGATCTCCATCAACTGGTAGTCCAGTAAGGATGCTGACATCTTGTAAACTGATGGTCGCCTCACCAAATGGAAGATGAAATGTGTGTGTCTCTGGACGCCATCTCTCAAGCATAGCAGTAATAAGACCAACGTCCATCTGTATACGATCGATCCGATATACTCCATAAAATCTCAGATATCGTAAATAATCTAACACTCTATCTGGGATGTCCTCTGTCCTCCAGAAATCTGCATCGGATCGTCGTAGACGAAGATGTCTGGACTCCTGCAAGAAAATATACTAATTAGATAACGTACATGATTTTTAAAATAAAAATTTAAAAAGTAAATAAGATTGTAATGCTTACGCCGCCATCTAAAATAGTCTGTGATCGATGGTGCTCCTGCAATGTAAGAATGCTGCTGTCTCGGAGACCGGGATATCGTGGATCGTAAGCCATAATACGCTGTCTCAAGCAATATTATCACAGATGTATTAAAAAAAATAGACAATATATTTTAATTTTTTTTTAAATATAATATTATCACACAATACAACTTAAACACAAAATTCAGTTCATCCCAATATATTAAACACGAAAATTCAAATACAATCCCACAGTAATTCATAAAACAATGACAGCAACGCAATTGTCGAAGCTTTCAATTTCTTCCACTGCTTGAAGTTGAAGTATGTTGAAATATCTTAGGATAGCGACGACGATCATGACCTTGTTCCCTACAAATACCACAGTGGTTCTTATTTCTTATTTGCCTATCATCCATCTCATTTCGTAGTCTCGTTGACTTTGGTCTACCTTTCTTCTTCGGTCTCAAACGATGATGATCAGGCATACATTTGAACATACGTGTATGCATCCAATAATCTTCATGTGGTAGTGGATTGAAATTACCGCTCCAAGCATTCATGTATGCTGTAATTGTATATGCATCATCCACAAAAGCACTAAAATGTACAGCAATTTCTTGACACACAGCTAAAACATGCGAACATGGATATTTGTACGTGCTCCACTTTCCACAAGAATATTTTCTTTCAGCTAATGTAACAGTATGAGAATTTTCTCCACCTCGTAATCCTCCACTTGCTCTTCTCGTAAGCACTTCATATATACCTCTTTGAAGGTTGAATGCTGTTACTCGGTGCTGGTTAGCCTTAACTTGATCTTCAGCAATTTTAATTGCAACATGAGGAGTAAAAAGATTATTTTGATTCTCCTCTACATATCTCAAGGCTTGGGCATGCCTCGTATTGAAATATTTGACAAGACGATAAAATGTCAGTTGAACACAAGCTGTAATTGGCACATTTCTAGCTCCTCGTAAAACACTGTTAAAAACCTCCGATAAATTTGTAGTTAAAACACCATAGTGTAGGCCATCATCATGTGCCAATGTCCACTTCTCCTTTTCTATCTCGGACAACCAGCTCCAAGCTTCTTCATTCACTGTTCTAATTCTACCCATGATAAAATTGAATTTACGAACTTGATGAGCACTTCCTGCTTGCCATACCAATCTTTTCAGCTGCACATTTTTGAAATGAGTGTTGAAATTACTGCAGATATGTCTTAAACAGTATCAATGATAAGCACGTGGTGGACTCCATCCAACAGACTCATCTGCGATGGCATTTAATATACCTAGATGCCTGTCAGAAATTAAGCATATTCCATTTCTATCTTTAACGATATATGTTCTGAGCTGGAAAAGAAACCAACTCCAACTTGCAGTCGTTTCCTCATCGACAATTGCATATGCTAATGAAAATATCCCATTCTCAGCATCAATGCCTATTGCAATTAACATCTTACCTTTAAATTTTCCATACAAGTGCGTGCCATCAATGCTAATTACAGGACGGCAGTGCATAAAACCCTGAATAGATGGTTCGAAAGCCCAAAAAATATAATTTAAAACACGAACATTGGAATTCACAGCTTGAAAAAAATTCCATGAAACAACTGTACCAGGATTTGCATATTGAAGTGCAGCCATATAATAAGGTAATTTAGCATAAGATGGCTCCCATTCTCCATAAATATCAACCAATGCCTTATGCTTTCCACACCATGCTTTTCTGTATGATACTGTATATTGAAATTGATCATTAACGGCTGCCACTATAGCTTCAACTTTAACACCGGGATCTTTCTCAACAATATGTCGGACTAATGTGCTAATCATCTTTCCACTGACATGTTTGTGGTCTCGACTCAATCCCGTAAACAAACAACTATGAGGACCCTCATATTTTGTGATTTGAAAATATCCATATTTTTTCAACAATGCAGCACGAAGCCTCCATTTACAATGCTGAACATTATCTGATGATGCGCATCGTACGGACCATAATTTCGAATGCGACTGAACTACATTGTATGTCCGATGCTTCATAATGTGATAAAGATCAACAGCTCTCCTTAGATCATCTTTACTCTCAAACATTAAACCTTTAGAAAATTCAGTCATCGAAGAGTCCCAAAATTGATTGTCAGAATTCAATCTTCGACCAGCACTAACACAACCACCATCATCTAAATTTATATCATTAAAATATTATGGAGGTTCGTGCAAACGAGATTGAGATTCTTCCACATTAATATTAGCTTGAACATCTTCATCATCATTCTCATCTTCATCATCATCATTACTGCTACTGTCCTCATCCATCCAACTGTCTTCATCTTCATTTTCATCTGACTCAAAACCCAGACTATCAGAATTTATTCCACCGACTACCCAATCATCATTTCCTATATGAGTGTCGTCTCCCGCACTTGCCATTACTTGTACCAAAGGAGAAGTCATCATAGCAGAAGACACAGGAGAAGTCACCACAGCACTTGGAATAATTGGACAGCTAGGACCGACAGTAGTGGAATGTTGTTCTGCAAAACCGGCCTCAACACTATCGGTTTGTATCATAGGAGTTACGAAAGGTGAGGAAGGCCCAACATTATTATCCGCTTGAGTTAAAAACCGACTATGATATCCAAAGCTTGGTACATCTTCTTTTTCAATATATAATTCTAAAAATCGACATTCTGAATATTTCAAAGGAAAGGTCAGCATTTCTTCGACATCATCATCGTCATCAATTGGAACCAAGATATATTTACTCTGCATTAACTGTCCCGACAGATTAGGAGATCTCCATTTCAACTTTATTTCATATTTTTCTTTGTCTACAGGA
Organism: Elaeis guineensis; assembly: GCF_000442705.2. Classification (NCBI taxonomy): domain Eukaryota; kingdom Viridiplantae; phylum Streptophyta; class Magnoliopsida; order Arecales; family Arecaceae; genus Elaeis; species Elaeis guineensis. The sequence continues at coordinate 68,791,401 of NC_026007.2, forward strand.
ATACTGCTGTATAAATGATCCAATAATTCTTGACGTGATAATGATGAAGATATTCTAATCATCCGATTTGCAGGGTGATTATACTGCACACCAGTTTGATCATTCTGTATCATGCCATCATAATACAATAAAACACGAACTTGAATACCGGCCATTTTCTCAAAAAAACCTACAATAAAATCAAGATTAAAATATTTAATATTATTAATTATTTTATCATTACAAAAGATTTACATGATACATGCATCATATCATCAACAAATAGGTACAGATAGATCCTATCCCATTCGGAAATTGCATTAATTCTATAGATTAATTACATTAATCAAACGATACGCAAAAAGGACCGAAAGAAATTTCGGCAGTATTTTTCCTTAGTTCTCCCCACACGACTCAAAATGTGTGGGGAGAACTAAAGAAAAATACTGTCCGAAATTTCTCTCGAACCCTCCGCATATCATTCGAATAATGTAATTATCTATAGAATTAAATGCAATTCCCAAACTGTCCAAACTGGACAATCAATTGACCAATGTATGTATTTTACGATATCCATATAAAAATATATATTTCATATATATTTTATACGGATAACGTAGAATATTATACATTGATCAATTGACGGGTCTACGTTTTCATGAAATGCAATATATTTAAAAATTTAAAATACAACTGGATCTAATTAGATAAAGATAAAAATAAAAATAAATTAATGAGATAAAAAAAAACGAGCGTCGGAACCCGTGGGCCCCACCGTCATCGCAACCCATCGCATCGAAGCCATCGCCACGCGGGGCCCACCGTCAGGGCATGCGGCCCCACCAACCGTCTGGGCCCACCGCCGAGATGCGGGGCCCACCGCCGGGAGAGGCGAGGGGCTGAGGACCGCCGTCGGGCCGCGGGGCCCGCCCCGGCCACCGGGGTGCGGGCCCACCACCAGCCGGGGCTGGGGCCGGGCCCACCATCGGGATGCGGGGCTCGCCGCCGGGAAGCGCGGCCCGCCGCCGACCGTCTGTGGCCGGCGGCCAAGGAGAAGGGAGAGAGAGAGGAAGAGAGAGAGGAGGGGGCCTCGGCCGCGGGCCGGGACTCGCGGCCCGCCGCCGGCCACTGACGGCCGGCGGCCAAGGAGAAGGGAGAGAGAGAGGAAGAGAGAGAGAGAGAGGAAGAGAGAGAGGAGGGGGCCGGGGGCCACCACCGGGATGCGCGGCCCGCCGCCGGCCGACTGTGGGCGGCGGCCAAGGAGAAGGGAGAGAGAGAGGAAGAGAGAGAGAGAGAGGAAGAGAGAGAGAAGGGGGCCGGGGGCCACCGTCGGGATGCGGGACCCGCCGCCAGGACGCGGGACCCGCCGCCGGGACGCGCGGCCCGCCGCCGGCCGTCTGTGGCCGGCGGCCAAGGAGAAGGGAGAGAGAGAGAGGAAGAGAGAGAGAGAGGAAGAGAGAGAGGAGGGGGCCGGGGGCCACCGTCGGGATGCGGGACCCGCCCCCGGGATGCGGGACCCGCCGTCGGGACGCGCGGCCCGCCGCCGGCCGTCTGTGGCCGGCGGCCAAGGAGAAGGGAGAGAGAGAGAGGAAGAGAGAGAGAGAGAAAGGAGGGGGCCGGGGGCCACCGCCGGGACGCGGGACCCGCCGCCGGGACGCGCGGCCCGCCGCCGGCAGTCTGTGGCCGGCGGCCAAGAAGAAGGGAGAGAGAGAGAGGAAGAGAGAGGAGGGGGCCGGGGACCACCGCCGGGATGCGGGACCCGCCGTCGGGGCGCGCGGCCCGCCGCCGGCGGTCTGTGGCCGGCGGCCACGGAGAAGGGAGAGAGAGAGGAAGAGAGAGAGAGAAAGAGGAAGAGAGAGAGGAGGGGGCCGGGGGCCACCGTCGGGATGCGGGTCCCGCCGCCGGGACGTGCGGCCCGCCGCCGGCATGAGAAAAAGAGAGAGAGGGGAAGAGGGAGAGAGAAAGAGGAAGAGGGAGAGAGAGGGGGAAGAGCTCACCGCCGCCGAGATCTCGCCGCCGTGCCGCCGGAGAGACGCCGGAGAAGATCGAGAAGGAGAAGAGAGAAGGAGAAGAGAGAAGGGAGAAGGAGAAGAGGGAGAAGGGAGAAGGAGGGGAGAAGGAAGAAGAAGGGTTTGGGGAGGGGAAAACGCCATTCTCTATGGCATTTTTCCCTTTTTTTTTTTAATTCTTTAATTATGTATTTGTAATTTTTTAAAAAATAAATTAAATTAAATAAAGAAAATAATAATTTAAATGATAATTTTTAATTTAAATTAAAATTAAATTTTTTTAAAATTAATAATTACAATTCCTATTTTATTATTATTTTATTATTTTTTTATGATACTTTTTTTTATTTATTTTAAAATAGTTATCATTTGAAATTATAATTTCAGTTTTCTTCCATTTCTTTTTTTTTAGCATTCTATTACGTATTCTTTACCTTTAATTAAAAAAATATTATTTTTTCTAAAGTTTAATTTACAAAATTTTTTTCCATATTTTTTCTCATTTTTTAACTTTACACTGTATTTATTTTTTGATCAAAATTTAATTCAAATTAAATTTTAAATTTTCCTCCCATTTTTTTTTCTTTATTTAAAATATTTTTTAAATATTAATGTTTAAATTAATTTAGTTATTTAAAATATTATTTTAATTTTTAATTACAATTTTAATTCTTCTTTCTTAAAATTAAAAATTATAAACTTTGTTCTTCAATTACAATTACAATTTCTATTTTTTTTCAATTCTTTATCTTTCTATGAAATTTTTTTAAGATATTTTTAAATTTTATTTGAAATTTTTTTTAATTAAATAAATTTTAATTTTATAAATTATATTTAAAAAAAAATTTATTTCAATTAAACTTTAAATTTTTTTTTTTAATTTATAATCCTTATTTGTTGTGACTTTTTAAAAATTTTCACTTTTTAACTTTTTAACTTTTCCTCATTCTTTTAAACTTTTTAATGTATTTCTTTTTTTATCAAAATTTAATTCAAATTTAAATTTTTAAGTCACATTTATAAATTACCCTAAAAAAAAATTGTAATTAATTTAATTTAATTTTATTCTTTTATGATATATTTTTTCTAATCTAATTTATAATTTTTATAATTTTAAATTTTAATTTTAGTTCTTTTTCTTTTTTATCTTTTTGATATTCTATTACGTATTTTTTTCTTTTATTTATAATATTTTTTAAAAATTTATATTTAAATTAATTTAGTTATTTAAAATATAATTTTTAATTTCATTTACAATTATAATTCTTATTTCTTAAAATTAAAAATTATAAAATTTGTTATTCAATTACAATTATAATTTCTATTTTTTTTCAATTCTTTATATTTTTATAAAAAATTTTAGCCTATTTTTCAAATTTTTTTGAATCTTTTTTAAATTAATTATTTTTAATTTGAGAAATTAATTTGAAATAATATTTTAATTTCAATTAATCTTTAAAATTTTATTTTTTAAAATTTTTACATTATAATTCTTTTTTTTTTTATTTTTTAAAAATTTTAAAATTTATAAATTTTTTAAAAATTTTTAGGACAAGTATTTCGAATGATGTTTTTCAATTAAATTTCATATTTTTATTTCTTTCATATTTATTTCTCTTTTTTTAATTTTCTATGATAATTTTCTTTTTATTTCTTAAGATTTTTTTGGACATCTTTTAAAAAATATTTTTAATAAAAATTCTAAATTAATTTTTTTAATGAATTACAAATTCAAATCTTTATATTTTTAATTTCAATCAAAATTATAATTTTAATTTATTAATTAATTTCAAATTTTAAAAAACCAATTTTTCCATTTTTTCACGATTTTTTTTTTTTTTTGGTGGGAAAATTTGAAAACGCCATTTTGAATGGCGTTTTTAAAAATGCCATTCAAAATGGCGTTTTTAAAGACGCCATTTCAAATGGCGTTTCTTCCTTTTTTTTTTTTTTTTTTTTTGGGACGATGCCACCGTGGAAATGTGGGGTGACGTGGAAGGGGAAAAAACGCTATTCAAAATGACGTTTTTCTCTTTTGCATTAGTTTGGTAAATAAGTTTGATTTTGATATATTTTGATAAATAAATTTTTTTTTTGCATTATTCTGGAAAAGGACTCGTCACAGTGCCATCCGTGGTTATCCTTACTGGCTATGTCTCTCAAGATAGCATGCCAAATAAGCTTCAATGGCCTCAGCCATGAAGTCAGGAGGTGGGCTCTCAGCCCTCTTCTACATCTACTTGTCCATCTGGCCCTCCCTCAAAACCTTTCGCTGATCGTAAAAACCAACCGTGGATCTGTGTGACACGCCAACATAAAATTTGATCATAATCTTCTTTTGATCGATCTTGGGCCGCCGGCTCTAAATATGTGATGAAAGTTATGTGTGTGCATCACTTCAAGTGGATCAAGAACATTGAGCACTAGACTATAAGGAGTATTCGCTCCGAGACCTAGTTCTTTTGAAGGGCTTGGCATCTCTGAGAGACCGACATATAGATAAAAAAAAGGACATGAGAGACCCACAAACGATTCCTACCGACAGGTTGAGATAAAGGCGTTTACGTGGGATTCCCCTCCTTCCACATGAGCCGAAAATGAGGCTAGGTTCAATGTATGCAGGCCAGCTCATGCATACCATTTGTTTCTTTGTGCACCCTACTGATGGATAGCATTTGAGTGAAATAAACAGATCGCTCTCGGTCCAGGGAAAATATTATAAATAGGGACCAAAGGTGGTGCTCTCCAACACAAGTTAGTAGAGCATAAGGTGCTAGGGCAAGCGTGGATGAGAGCCTTGCAGGCTTCTCAAACCTTTGATCATGTGGGGCTTTCATCATAGTTTTTTGCGAGGATAAACTAGGTCAGCAAGTTGGTTGTCCCCCGGAGTTCCCTCAGACACTTCATTAGGCCGTTCTCTTCAATATTATAGGAGAGCATAAACCCTACTGAAGTGTTTGGGGGAACTCTGGGTGTCACTCAACAAATTCCGAGCCCCTATCAAGAACCATTTAGTGGACAAGAAGTGTAATCAGCATGTTGGTTGTTCCCTGGAGTTCCCTCAGACACTTCATTAGGCCGTTCTCGTCAATATAGGAGAGCACAAACCCTACTGAAGTGTTTGGGGGAACTCTGGGTGTCATTCAACAAATTCCGAGCCCCTATCAAGAACCATTTAGTGTGCCAAGTTGCTGGACGAGAAGTGTAATTAATCAGGTAAGTTGGTTGTCCTCTGGAGTTGTCTCAGACACTTCATTAGGCCATTCTCTTCACTGAAGGGGAGCATAAACCGGACTGAAGTGTTTGGGGGAACTCTAGGTGTTATACTGTTACCCGACAAAAAAGACAGTCTTTCGAGCTATCATTTGCGGCCTTATAAGCTTTCCTTTAGTTTTCTTGAAGGTTCGTTCAACAGGCATGCATTGCTTCATTGGAGCAAGCTCAATGGGCCAAATGGTTGTGCTTTTGGCTTCCACGCGCCTGTCGTCATCATCATCATCATTGTAATCACTTATATAGCTTTCAGAGCAATTAATTAAATATATTATTTGATAGTCAACAAAATATTTCTTAGGGATAACTATTTGCCACCTGGTACAATATTTATGGGCATTTAGGTTTTACATGCTCATGATGAGGCTTGACGAGAAGCCGTAAAGACAAAGCCAGTCATCTCCTGCGGTTATCGCAGACACCAGCCATGTAATGCTGGAGACAGTTCAACATTCACCCATTAGGATTGGGAATGGATAATAACACATTGCCACACTCCTCACTGGCTTGGACTCATTTGCACCACTAACAATCACTATAGGGAGCAAGCCTGCATTTGGCAAGCTTCGATATAAATAGTTTAACACATCAGTGGACTCCATGTAGGGAACTCTGATTCAGTGATTCCTGTTGAGCACATTCATGACCAATGAAAATTTTGGTTAGTTTTATAAGGAAAATAAACATATTTATATAACTAAATTTCATACATGGATACATACATGTATGCATGCTGTGTGTATAATTTTACACTTGCAACTTTTTGAAGGCAGTCTAAATGGGTTATTAAAAAGATAGGCAAGATTAGAAAGCCTCCTTATTGAAAGGCAATGATACTGTGAGTGGGGTTCACTGTTTGGTTAATTGGGATCAGATTTGCAAATCCAAGGAGCAAGGAGGATTGAGAATAAAGAATTTGGAGCAAATGAATCTCTCCTTACTTACTAAGTGGGCATGGAAGTTTCTTAAAAGTTCTGATAACCCATGGTTCTCATAGGTTCGAGGAGCTAGCGTATTACAGGAGATGCAAATTTGGCATAAGATCTATGAAATCTCTTTCAAGATTGTCATCCATTAGGAAGGATGTTTGTAAGCAAAACACTGCTTTTTGAAACTCTCTCTTTCAAGCTAGGAAATGGCCAAAACATATGATTTTGGGAGGACTCTTGGATTGACTCATTACCTCTATGTTTTCTCTTTTTGCTGATTTGTACGACAGAGCAGTCAAAAAGCAAATTGCAGTTAGCTCGTGTTGGGGCAAGCATTCCCATTCTTCGAAGATTAATCTGAGAGGTCCTTTAACTAGGAAAGAGTCAGCTCTACTTACCGATCTATGTGATGTACTCTCTCTGATTAGGCCCTCTAGCTTGGATGATATATATGCCATTTTGAAAACTACAATCTTCGGGGTCCTTTACGGTGGATTCATTCTACTCTTTCTTAAATAATGATGATACTCGATGTCCTTTCCATTAGACTATTACTATTATAGGACAGGACTACGACAGCGGTTTGGAACCATTGCCACAGCTCAAAAATCACCGTCATAGCCTACGATAGTGGTTTCACAGCCACTGCCATTGTCGCCATCATCGTAGGGCTATGGCAGCGGTTATTGTAGCAATTACTGTAATCGCTACCATAAAGGATATAGCAGCGGTTATTAAACCACTGCTAAAATCGAATCTATCGCAGTATAGCGGTATATAGCAGTGGTTGATAAACCGTTGCTATAGGATCTAAAGCAACAGTTTCTAAATCGCTACTATAGTTTCTACAGAAGCGGTTTAGAAACTGCTGTATAGATTCTCTAGCAGTGGTTACAAAATTGCTACTATATCTTCTCCAGTAGCAATTTTATAACCGCTGCCATAGATTCATTTTCTATGGTAGTGATTTTGTAACCGCTGTCATAGATTATGATAGCGATTATTGAACCACTGCCATAGATTATAGCAGTGGTTGGCATGAATACGATAGCGGTTGCGCAACCACTGCCATAGACTTTTGGACCGCAAAAAAATATAAATTTATCTTTTTTTATTTGATAAACGCAGTTAAATATATAATTGCTCAAATTAAACTTTGAAAGAACCAAAAATTTTATATAAAACTCAATAATAATACAGAAATATGTCTCAAATATTTAAATTTTATTACTGATCAAATTTATTATAATATTTTTTAAATATAAAATAAAATAAATTAAAAATCTGCTAAATCTAAATCTTCCTCTCCAAGCATCTCGTCATCATCGGGAGGGGCTGGAGCTGGAGGGCCTGGAGCAGGAGCTGGAGGGACTAAAGCTGAAATGCTAGCCAATATATCCTGAATGCTTGAAAAATCAGCTCCAAAATGAGCGGAGAGCTGTATCACCATCGCGGATATAACGCTCTGTAGCTGAAATGCACGCTCCTAAGCTTGAGATGCGCACTCCTGAGCTTGAGCTACCTGCGTCAAGGTCTCGTTAAGCTGCTTCTGACTGTCGACTCCGGAAGCGTGTGAGGAGATGCTCATCTCAGACCAATAGCTCATCGGCATATGTCCGGGCCTGCAATAAATTCTCTCAGAATACTCAGATCTCAAGACATGAGATAGATGATCATGAGGGCCAGAGGTATCTAAGCCCTCACTCGCAAGTGCATCTAACTACTCTTGTAATTGCAAATTCAAATAAAATCTCATAAGAAATACTATAATACTGATTATGCTAATCATACTCTAGTTATTACTTATAAAAAATTTTTTGATCACGACGTTTATTGGCCTGCCCTTCTTGTCTATACGAATGGATCGAAAGATTGTGCTATAGATGGGCATCACCCCCTCTCTCGTCAGCTATAATAATCAATCAGCTTGTTATCAACATACAAAAAAATAATAATTCAATAACCTATAAACTAAGGGTCAGAATTCATTACCTCTCTATACACACGATTGGCCATAGACTCACGGTCGAGAATGTGCGTATACTCTTGAGCAGCCCTATTCTTCCGATTCTAACGAGAGGCGACCTAAAAAGTATTTAAATCATATAAGTTAAAATCAAATATAATTGTCAGTGTAATAAAAAATTCATAAGTTACAAATTAAATATGAAATTCGTGGCTCCTCCAATGCCTGATCATCGCCTCCCACTGACTCGGGGGACAGTTTTGGATCTAAGAAACAAGCTCCTCCTCAGTGTCCCTACGATACTCTAGCCACCTTTTGTGGAGCTTGACCTTGTAGTTCTGGTACAACTTTTTAATCTTCTGCAGTCGGACATCTCGAGCCCTCTCATGATCTGAAAAGCCGTACCTTCTCTGCACAAAATTATCAGAAGTCAGTTATGAAATTATTCTAATCAAACATAGAGTAAATATATCACATACATATATATAATTAAGATACACTTACTCAAATCTCCTCTTACACCAGATCCTTGACACCAGCATCCATCAATCATCAATCTACGAGCAGTACGTACGAGAATGATGTCGGACAGCCTCACAAGCACTCCGAAAAATGAATGCATCTCCCATGCGGTCTGTTCTACTGGCCTCCCTTCCTGATCGTACTCTATCATGACCTAATGCTGGTGGTTCTACACATGTGGCATGCGTGTGGGATTACGAAATGTCCTATTAAATGATGCACTTGCAATGAAAATACATTACGAGTATATAAGAGTGTGCAATAACTATACAAACAATAAATAAATAAATAATTGATACAATAAAAATTTACTCTCACTGGGATCATGTGACGTGGATGTCACGCCCCAAACCCAGCACCTGAGTTGGGCACGAGACACGGCCACACAATCCTAGAGCAATGCCCTGAGGATCATGTAAGGCCTAAAATTTTAACACTTCAAAATTTTAAGTAATCAATTAAATACCAAAACAATCAACCGAGTCACAACTTCAAATCGAATGTAAACTTATTCAATACAATTATTCAAATGTTCATTGGTATCAGAGAATTTAAGCTAACTAAATTACTAAAAGCTTCAGTTCTCATTTGCTCTCACCCGAACCATCCAACTAAGCATCCTGTGAGTCTGAAAAAAAAATAAGAAGGAAATATGAGCTTCTCCAGCTCAGTAAGAATCACTGCACATGTACATCAAGTCAGTAGATAAAATTAATATTTCTAAAATCAATACAATTGAGAAAACTCATAGGTATATAATAATTGAAATATTGTCACAAATATGCATATGTATCATCATACATCATCAGGTGAAATCTTCATTCATTGTTGAATTTCATATTATATGTTTTATCTTTCACATCTTCGGATTGACAACCTTTTATTCCTTTTTGACTTTGGACTAACCAGGATCATGTGACGATCTTTTATTCGGATCGATTTCTGTGATCTTCCTCGAATCGAATTATTTATGATCTTTCTCGGATCAAAGTGGCAATGATCTTTCTCGGATCAAATCATTCATGATCTTTCTCGGATCAAGTTCTTCCACACATAAACCTGTGGAGGCTGTCCTAGGCATAAGCTCCTGGCTGGCTATTCCACATGACAAGGTCAGTCCAAATCATATTCTTTTTTTTTTATATTTTATCTTATGAACGTATACCATTAATCAATTCAAATTTTTGTAGTGTACTCAAAAATAAATATGTCATAACTATATAATCATGCCATCAAATGCGTTGATGAAAACATATTCATGCTCACAACCACACAAGTAAATATTAACATTTTACATATGATAAATTCATTGATCTCAAATCCAACGATGCAAAACTAACAGTAAAATAATATATACATGTGATGATGATCATGTATAATGATTCTTACCTCGATAAATGAGAATTCAAATTCACAGCCTTAAAGTCAGAAAATCAAGCCCTACTCGTTGTCTCCCTGATCGTTGGACAGTTCTCCTATCAAACAAAAATAAATTAATTTAACCAAATAAATTTTCTATATATATTGAGGTTTATCTGACTCTTACCCATGTTCTCCTTTTATATATATATATATATGTATGTATATATATATATGTATATATATATATATAATTATATATATATATATATTTTTAATTTTTATTTATTTATTTATTATATATATATATGTATGTATATATATATATAATTATATTTTATGTATATATATATATTATATATATATATATATATATTTTATTTAGAGAAGAGAGAAGAAATTTCTTCTCCTCTTCCTCACACTCGAAAACAGGGAACCCGAGCCCCCTTTCCGAGCGTCTCCCTTTAACCCGACCAGATGAGCCACCTCCGACCACCTTCCCCGGTAGCGTCCCGACGACGATGATGCTACCATGTCGGTGGCAGTGCCACCATCCCTGTTGTCGGCGGCAGGAAAGAAAAAAAAAACAAACACGAACAGGGTGTCCCTGTTTGAGCCCGAATCGACATCTCGCCGGCTTCCAAATTCACCGATGATCGAAGGATTAAAAGGGGAAGAAGAATACCTTGCTCCGACATCCAAAGATAGCTCCGACGATCCTCCTCTCTTTCGATCAACCACCCACGGTATTTCTTGAGAAAATCTCTCAAATCCCTCGATTTTCTTCGAAATTTTTTGTTGTAAAATTCTAAGGGAGGATAGGGGATCTTTATAGAAGAGATTTCCTACCCTAGCCAGACTCCTCGAGTCTGATTTCGTTGGAAACGGAAAGGAAGAAGACTTCGATTAGGAGTCTTCCTCCTCCTCTGTAATTTTTTTTTTGTTGTTGGGCCGTCTGAGCTATAGGCCCAAGTAACTGGGCTGTTACAGTGGATACTGGTGGAGCTAGATCAGTGGGTGGAGTATGTGCCAGAGACATAGCTGTCGGTGAAGGCTCAGATACTGGTGGTGCCTGCGAAGCCAAAGCCAAAGCCGATGCGAAGGTGGATGGAGTATACTCCAGCAGCAGCTCAGATGTGGAGTTTTGCATAGCCCATCGAGGGGCGGGGGTGAAAGCTAGATGAAATTTCGATGCCATCGTGACCTGCAATGTTAATGAACATTGTTGGATATAAAATACCCTCGGCTGAAGTTCTTGGCGGGATCGACCCTCGCAAGTCTCTTCCGACTTTCGACTACTGTTGGTGAACTCCCGTCGCTCCGCCCGGACTCCTACGGGAGCCGGGCTCCATCACCAACTTCAATTGCAAGGAAGACTCCGTCCGGACTCCTACGGGAGCCGGACTCCATCCACAACTTCTACTGCAAGGAAGACTCTGCCCGGACTCCTACGGGAGCCGGGCTCCGTCCACAACTTCTACTGCAAGGAAGACTCTGCCCGGACTCCTACGAGAGCCAGGCTCTGTCCACAACTTCTACCACAAGGAAGACTCCGCCCGGATTCCTACGGGAGCCGGGATCCATCCACAACTTCTACTGCAAGGAAGACTCTGCCCGGACTCCTACGGAAGCCGGGCTCCGTCACCAACTTCAACTGCTGGTAAGCTCCGTCCGGACTCCTACGGGAGCCGGACTTCGCACCTAACTTCTACCGCAAGGAAGACTCCGCCCGGACCCTTACGGGAGCCGGGCTCCGTCCTCAACTTCAACTGCTGGTAAGCCTTGTCCGGACTCCTACAGGAGCCGGACTTCGCCTTTGATTTCAATTGTAGGAAGACTCCTACAGGAGCCGGACTCCGCCTATGACCCCAACTACAAGTAGACTGCGTCCGGACTTCCACGAGAGTTAGACTCCGTCTTCTATTCCGACTGTGCGAAGACCTCGCCCAAACTCCTACGGGTGCCGGACCTCGCTACCGACTCCAACCGAACTTCGGTCGACAAGTCTGGACCCCCTGACAGGCCGTATTAACGGCCACGATTTTGCTCCACTCCCTGCGGTGGATCCTGCGTAGCTCCATTACTCCCTGACAGGCCGTATTAACGGCCACGATCCTGCTCCACTTCCTGCGGTGGATTCTGTGCGATTCCACCACTCCCTGACGAGTCACGACAGCGGACGCCGCCCCACTCCCCGTAACTGATTCTACATGGCGAGCCACGGCAATAGCCACGATCCCGCTCCACTGCCCTCCACAATAAATTTCTCCTGACTCTGGGCGGCCCACGACCGGACGGTTACAGGCGTCACTATCAATTTGTTGCCCCCTCCGTCTATAAAAAGGAAACCCCAGATACGTTATTCTATAAGCTCTAAGCTCTCGTTTTCACCTAGAAACTCTGCTAAAATTTTCGTTCGAGCACTCCATTCTTGTTGAGGCAGAGAACTGACTTGAGCATCGGAGGGTCTTGCCGGAGCAACCCTACCTCTGGTTTAGACTTCTTTTGCAGATCCCGACGGCGACCTCGACTCCCTCGACTCCAGCTTCTCCGGCGCAAATGAATTTTTGCACCAATAGGATTGGCGCTAGAGGAAAGGGTGTGTCTTCACAGTACCCTTGTTCTTAAAGGAGCGCTCAACGGGGTCGCCTCTGGTCATCTTCTCCGACACCCGCTCCTCCTTTCTCCCACTGGGTCCTCGCCCGATGTCTTCTCGCGAAGCATCCGCACAGCTACCCACGGTCTCCGCGGCCATATCTCGGGCCCCGATCCCGCCTCTGGTTTCCCGGGCCCTGCATCCTCCGGCAATGGTCGCCGGCATGGAGTGGTCGGACAATCGGCCTCCGACGGATTTCGCCGACACCGTCTCGGGAGGATCTCGGCAGGAAGCAACCAACGTACCGGCCGTACCCCCCAAGCGGCAAAAGATTGAAGAGCCCATAACCTTCACTGAAGAAGATGCCCAGGGAGTCCCATTCCCTCATAATGATGCGGTCGTAGTTTCCATGAATATAGCAAATTACGACGTCCGTCGCATTCTCGTCGACAATGGAAGCTCGGTCGACATCTTGTTCTACGACGCCTTTTCAAGAATGTCCATCCTTGACGGTCATTTGAGATCGATTAGCTCCCCTCTGGTAGGGTTTACCGATGACGCTATTCCGACGGAAGGAATGATAACTTTGACTGTGGTCACAGGTCGATATCCAAGGCAATCCAGGGCTCTAGTGAATTTCTTGGTGGTGAAAGCGCCGTCAGCCTACAATGCAATCCTCGACCGACCTGACCTCAATGCTCTCCGAGCCGTCGTGTCAACCTACCATTTGAAGTTGAAATTCCCCACCAGCCAGGGGATCGGAGAGGTCCGGGGAGACCAAGCTCTGGCCAGGCACTACTACAGCATAGCCTTGCAAAGAAGCGACCAATCTGACCCCTGTCCCGTTGATGGATTGGATGCTCGCGATGACCTCACCGAAGAGAGGGGTGCCCCAATTGAAGATCTGGTATCAATCCCTTTGAATGACGGGAACGCGGAGCATGTAGCGATGATTGGCTCCAACCTGGAGGAGGAGGTGCGGATGCGTCTCATTGATTTTCTACGAAGAAATGCAGACGTTTTCGCTTGGATTCCAGCAGACATGCCAGGGATTGACACGGAAGTCATGGAGCATCGCCTGGCCGTCGATCCAAAGCATCAACCGACGAAAGAAAAAATTCGAGGTCATGCACCGGAGAGGCAGAAGGCGATAGCCGAGAAAGTGGACAAGCTCCTTAAAGTCAGATTCATTAAGGAAGTCAATTATCCTGATTGGATTTCCAACGTTGTCCTAGTCAAGAAAGCAAACGGCAAGTGGAGGATGTGCATAGACTTCAAAAAGCTGAATAAGGCCTGTCCAAAGGACAGCTACCTCCTTTCCAGAATCGATCAACTGGTGGACGCGACCTCGGGCCATGAGCTCCTCACCTTCATGGATGCGTTCTCCGACTATAATCAAATCAGAATGGTACCGAAAGATGAAGAAAAGACCGCTTTCATCACTAATCGTGGCCTTTACTGTTACAGGGTCATGCCTTTCGGCCTCAAAAATACGGATGCAACCTACCAACGGTTGGTGAACAAAATCTTCAAGGAGCAGATCGGCCGTAACATGGAGGTCTACGTGGACAATATGCTCGTAAAAAGCAAATCTTTCAGAGATCACGTCACCGACCTCGAGGAGACCTTCGACGCTTTTCGAAAATATAGAATGAAGCTGAACCCAACTAAATGTGCTTTCGGGGTAACCTCGGGAAAGTTCCTGGGCTTCATGATGTCGGGGCACGGGATCGAGGCCAATCCAGAGAAAATTCATGCCATCTAGGAGATGGCCGCCCCAAAGTCGATAAAAGAGGTTCAGCACCTCACAGGGAGGATAGCGACCTTGAATCGCTTCGTCGCAAGGTCGGCCGAACGGTGCTTACCCTTCTTTCAAACTCTCAAGCAGCCCAAGAACTTCTGTTGGACCTCTGAGTGCCAATAGACGTTCGAGGAACTAAGGAGCTACCTCGGCTCACCCCCGCTGTTGGCAAAGCTGGAGCCTGGGGAGGAACTATTTTTATACCTGGCGGTCTCTCCCATGGCTCTCGTGGCCGTCTTTGTCATGCTCTCCGAGCCATCGTATCAACCTACCATTTGAAGTTGAAATTCCCCACCAGCCAGGGGATCGGAGAGGTCCGGGGAGACCAAGCCCTGGCCAGGCACTGCTATAGCATAGCCTTGCAAAGAAGCGACCAATCTGACCCCTATCCCGTTGATGGATTGGATGCTCGCGATGACCTCACCGAAGAGAGGGGCGCCCCAATTGAAGATCTGGTACCAATCTCTTTGAATGACGGGAACACGGAGCATGTAGCGATGATCGGCTCCAACCTGGAGGAGGAGGTGCGGACGCGTCTCATTGATTTTCTATGAAGAAATACGGATGTTTTCGCTTGGGTTCCAGCAGACATGCCAGGGATTGACACGGAAGTCATGGAGCATCGCCTGGCCGTCGATCCAAAGCATCGACCGACGAAAAAAAAAATCCGAGGTCATGCACCGGAGAGGCAGAAGGCGATAGCCGAGGAAGTGGACAAGCTCCTTAAAGCCGGATTCATTAAGAAAGTCAATTATCCTGATTGGATTTCCAACGTTGTCCTAGTCAAAAAAGCAAACGACAAGTGGAGGATGTGCATAGACTTCAAAAAGCTGAATAAGACCTGTCCAAAGGACAGCTACCTCCTTCTTAGAATCGATCAACTGGTGGACGCGACCTCGGGCCATGAGCTCCTCACCTTCATGGATGCGTTCTCCGGCTATAATCAAATCAGAATGGCGCCGGAAGATGAAGAAAAGATCACTTTCATCACTAATCATGGCCTTTACTGTTACAGGATCATGCCTTTCGGCCTAAAAAATGCGGGCGCAACCTACCAACGGTTGGTGAACAAAATCTTCAAGGAGCAGATCGGTCGTAACATGGAGGTCTACGTGGACGATATGCTCGTAAAAAGTAAATCTTCCAGAGATCACGTCACCGACCTCGAGGAGACCTTCGACGCTCTCCGAAAATATAGAATGAAGCTGAATCCAACTAAATGTGCTTTCGGGGTAACCTCGGGAAAGTTTCTGGGCTTCATGGTGTCGGAGCGCGGGATCGAGTCCAATCCAGAGAAAATTCGTGCCATCCAGGAGATGGCCGCTCCAAAGTCGATAAAAGAGGTTCAGCGTCTCATGGGGAGGATAGTGGCCCTGAATCGCTTCGTCGCAAGGTCGGCAGAATGGTGCTTACCCTTCTTTCAAACCCTCAAGCAGCCCAAGAACTTCTGTTGGACCTCTGAGTGCCAACAGACGTTCGAGGAACTAAGGAGCTACCTCGGCTCACCCCCGCTGTTGGCAAAGCCGGAGCCTAGGGAGGAACTATTTTTATACCTAACGGTCTCTCCCATGGCTCTCGCAGCCGTCCTTGTCAAAGAAGAAGCGAAAGTCCAACGACCAATCTACTACGTCAGCCGCACTTTGAGGGACGCCGAGATCAGGTACACCAAATTAGAAAAACTAACTTACGCCTTATTGATTGCAGCCCGGAGGCTCCGGTCCTACTTTCAAGGGCACACCGTGACGCTGCTCACTGATCAACCGATCAAAGCGATTTTGCATCGGGCGGACGCCTCTGGGAGGATGGCAAGGTGGGCGATCGAGCTCACAGAATTCGACATCAACTATCGACCCAGGCCAGCAGTGAAGGCCCAAATACTGACAGATTTCATAGTGGAGTGTACTATCCCAGAGGAGGCTGAACCTGAACAAAGCGAAATCGATGACTTGAAGTTCCGACCGAACTCCCTCAAAGAAGAAGCAGATCCCTCTGATCGCTTTTGGGCCCTCTATGTGGACGGGTCTTCCAACATGTCAGGCGCGGGTGCAGGCCTAATCTTGGTCAGTCCGGAGGGAATTGTCGCGGAGTACGCTCTGCGTTTTGAGTTCTCCACAACAAACAATGGAGTGGAATATGAAGCTCTGATTGTAGGACTAAGGGTCGCCAAAGAGCTGGGAATAGACCAGTTCCGGGTCCACAGCGACTCTCAACTAGTAGTGGGACAAGTCAGCGGAAGTTACGAAGCGCGGGAGGACAGTATGGCCAAATACCTTGAAAGGGTAAAGGAGCTCATCCCCACCTTTAGCAGCTTTAACATCAAACAGATCCCAAGGTTGGAAAATACCAGGGCTGATCTTCTCTCCAAGCTGGCAACGCTAGCTCTGGTCGAGCTGTCCAAGGGCGTTCTTTTTGAAGTTCTAAAGCATCCGAGTACAGAAGAGTCGCGGTCCGTGATGGAAATTGACCACGAGCCCAGCTGGGTCGACCCCCTGATAATCTATCTCAGAGATGGAGTTCTCCCCCAGGATGCGAAAGAAGCTCGGAAGCTCCGAAACCAAGCCTCCCGGTACATCCTTTATGAGGGCAAATTGTACAAGAGATCATACTCCTTGCCCCTCTTAAAATGCCTCCGGCCTTCGGAGGCTGACTACACCTTATGGGAAGTGCATGAAGGAATCTGCGAAAACCATTTGGGGGCTAGATCTTTATCCCACAAGTTGCTCTGCCAAGGGTATTACTGGCCGACAATGCATCATGATTCGATCGAATATATCAGAAAGTGCGATCGATGCCAGAGATATGCTAACATCCAGAGACAGCCCGCCACCGAGCTCACACCCTTGAGTGCCCCATGGCCTTTTGCGCAGTGGGGGATGGACATCCTTGGTCCCTTTCTTATGGCGTCTGGGCAGAGAAAGTTTCTCCTTGTAGCGATCGACTACTTCACCAAATGGGTTGAAGCTGAACCACTAGCAAAAATTACAGAAGCAAAGGTGCAAGATTTTATCTGGAAGTCGATCGTGTGTAGGTTCGGTCTGCCTAGGACCCTAATCACTGATAATGGACGTCAATTCGCGGGAGCAAAATTTATCGAATTCTATGAAGATCTAAACATCTCCCACAACTTCACATCGGTAGCCAATCCTCAGGCGAACGACGAAGCTGAGGTGACTAACAGAACCCTTTTGCAGGGGATCAAGACAAGGCTCGAAAAGGCGAAGGAAACTTGGGCGGACGAACTTTATCATGTGCTGTGGGCGTATCGAACTACCCAGAGGCTGCCCACAGGGGAAACCCCCTTTGCTTTGACCTTCGGTACGGAGGCCGTCATCCCAATTGAGCTTAAACTCCCGTCGGCGTGAGTTGTAGCATTCGACGAACATCAAAATTCGCGAAGTCTTAAAGTCAACCTCGACTTGCTGGAAGAAAGATGGGAGATAGCTCAGGTTCGAATGGTAGCCTACAGACAGAAAGTCGCTCGATACTACAACGCCCGGGTCAAGAACAAAGTCTTTAGAGCAGGAGATCTAGTGCTTCGACGAGCCGCTGTCTCGCAGCCTCAGGATCGAGGGAAGCTCGCCCCTAACTGGGAAGGCCCGTATGAGGTCAAAGAAGTAGTTCGGCCCGAAACTTATTATCTTAAGGAGCTCGGAGGAGCCGACCTCCCACGACCATGGAGCTCGGAGAACTTACGAATGTACTACCAATAACTTCATTTTAACTAAAAGTTGTATATCTACATGTCTTTGGCACTATCCTACATCTACAGGACAACCCAAACAAATTGTCTCGGAAGCGAGAAGGAAACTTCGTCTCGGCAAAGTCGAAGGCCCTGTTTCCTTTAGACCGGATGGGGGGAGAGGCCTTACAATGCCCATACGCGCCCCCACAGCCCTGTTAGGGACAGGAGGAGAACCTCGCCCTAACTCGAGCAAAGTCGAAGGCCCGGTTCTCTTTAGACCGGATGGGGGAAGAGGCCCTACAATGCCCATACGCGCCTCCACAGCCCTGTTAGGGATAGGAGGAGAACCTCGCCCTAACTCGAGCAAAGTCGAAGGCCCGATTCCCTTTAGACCGGATGGGGGGAGAGGCCCTACAACGCCCTTACGCGCCCCCACAGCCTTGTTAGGGACAGGAGGAGAACCTCACCCTAACTTGAGCAAAGTCGAAGGCCCGATTTCCTTTAGATCGGATGGGGGAAGAGGCCCTACAACGCCCATACGTGCCCCCACAGCCCTGTTAGAGACAGGAGGAGGACCTCACCCTAACTTGAGCAAAGTCGAAGGCTCAGTTCTCTTTAGATCGAATGGAGGGAGAGGCCCTACAACGCCCATACGCGCCCCCACAGTCCTGTTAGGGATGGAAGGAGAACCTCGCCCTAACTCGAGCAAAGTCGAAGGCCCGGCTCTCTTTAGGCCGGAAGGTGGGAAGGGCCCAGCAACGCCCATATGTACGCCCACGGCCGTGCTAGAGACAAGAGGAGGACCTTGTCCTAACCAGAGCTGAAACCTGTTATGACAGGAATGGGAGAAGAACCTCGTCCCGGCGTCAATTAAAAGCCTGATCGTTCAAAGACCAGAAGAGAAAAAGGGTGGGGACTTTCCCCAGCGGCCCCCTCGCAATAAAACTCCGCCCGGACTCCAACGGGAGCCGGGCTCCATCCACAACTTCTACTGCAAGGAAGACTCCGCCCGGGCTCCTACGGGAGCTGGGCTCCGTCACCAACTTCAACTGCTGGTAAGCTCTGTCCGGACTCCTACGGGAGCCGGACTTCGCACCTGATTTTAATTGCAGGAAGACTCCGCCCGGACTCCCACCGGAGCCGAACTACGCCCCGACTTCGCCTACGGGAGCTGAACTCCCGTAGCCTCCTCAAGAGCGAAGGAAAAATTCCAAGTGAAAAAGAATAAAGGAAGGCGATGGGTCATGTCAACGACGAATGAAAAACAAACAGCGTCCAAGATGCAGAGAACTCTGTCTCGACAAGGACTGGGACTCTCATCAAGAACCCCAGCTTTCAAGGAAGCTTTCAACACAAACCCAAGGTAAGACAACTTCTTCAGGGTGACAGAAGCTCAGACCTCCGAGCTCGAGCCCTGATGGAGGCATCAAACCCGAATGGCCCCTGACGACTCTGCGGCCACAGACGAAAAAGATGGGTCTATACGATGGCAATCGGGTACCTCCGAACGACACAAGGGCTGAAAAGAAGCTCGGTAAATGACAATTCAATACATGAGAAAAAAGGTAGTGAAAAATTACCTTCTCGTATGCATTATAGAGCCATTGAGGTTGAAGGAAGGGGATAACTAAAAGGCGAGCCGGCGTGGCAACCACCGGTAACCTAAGGACGACGTCAAAAAAAAAAAAAAAGAGAGAGGAGGGGAAGGGAATACAACAATAACGATGGTAAAGGAAAAAGTTCGGCAGACAACGATTCGACGTAAAGTACGGATAAGATAACAAAATCACCTCCTCATTTTTCGACTAACAAGATGTACGTTACAAGACCCGGAGGGCCGGAAAAGAATACATTATTACAAAGCTCGAGCACACAGCTTGGGAGGGATACACCGGAGGCCACTTCAAGCTGCAAACTTCTCTTCCCGTTTCTGTCCTTCCCAGCCGTATTTTTCAGTGCGTGTGACAAACCTATCGGCTCTCGCCCCCGTCTTGTTCCGCTCCACCTCCGAAATCCCAACCTTAGGGGGAAAAGGATGGGGTAGATTCCAGGGGGCAGTAAGGGCAACGGCAGTGACGACGAAGACCCGTTTCAAGAAGAACTGGAGTTACCCCGGAGGCAGCAATGGCGCCAGAGATATGCGCCATCACCGAATGCTCCATGACAACCACCGTCCTAAGTGTTCCGGCAAGGTCGGCATGCGCTACTTCGACCGTCCCCGCAATAAGTTTTACTGCCCCACCGTCGGCGCCGACTGCTTCTGGTCCCTCGGTCCCGATGACATCAAGGATCCCGCCACAGCTTGTGACGACAGCTCTGCCCTCTTGACCGGTGTCACTCCGTCTTGCTACTCCAAAATTCTCAGGCAGAACGCCTTCACCGGATGTCCCCATTATTAAACCCCTGTTGTTGAAGGAATTCTCCCTCGAGCTCCCTTTGAAGCGACGGGAACCTTCAGCGGCCGCTCGATGATCGAAGAACTCGCAGACTGCTGTTCTCCTCCTTGCCCTCCTCCAAGCCCGTGGCATCCTCTTGAGGATGGCCTCCGGGGTGGAGGCCCTGGCGGGGGAATCCCTTAGAGAGGAATCGGGGGGCTGGAGACCGTAGAGAGACGACAAAGACCGACGTGGAGGACGCTCGGAGTTGGCAAGGGCACCGATGGAGTGGCTAAGTGGCTAAGCTCTCAGACGAAAGAAAGATATCGTCCTTCAAGCGAAGTAAAGCCCTCGGAGGAAGGGTCGAAGGTTTAAATAGGCAGCGGATCTTAGCGCAATTATGGTGGCGAGTGTCCCCAGACCAACCGGTGCTCACCACGTGTCCCGCATGCCCCACTCGCCGCTACTGAGGGTTGACTGTTCACAAACTTTTATGGCGCGACGCTTGGGATCACGTCCCGGTGGGAGTTTCGAAAAGACTCTTCGGGTCGCCTTAATCAGAAAAAGAGCTCCGACATGCGTGCATTAAATGCCGACATATCCGAGGACGGTTGCGCACGGACGTTAGGGGGAGAACTTCGGCTGTGCCAACCTCTCTGTACTTCTTTCATTCAAAATTCAAACTCGAAAGTAGGGGGACTGGTGTTGGGTATAAAATACCCTCGGTCGAAGTTCTTGGCGGGATCGACCCTCGCAAGTCTCTTCCGACTTTCGACTACTGTTGGTGAACTCCCGTCGCTCCGCCCGGACTCCTACGGGAGCCGGACTCCGTCACCAACTTCAACTGCAAGGAAGACTCCGCCCGGACTCCTACGGGAGCCGGGCTCCGTCCACAACTTCTACTGCAAGAAAGACTCCGTCCGGACTCCTACGGGAGTCGGGCTCCGTCACCAACTTCAACTGCTGGTAAGCTCCGTCCGGACTCCTACGGGAGTCGGACTTCGCATCTAACTTCTACCGCAAGGAAGACTCCGCCCGGACCCTTACGGGAGCCGGGCTCCATCCTCAACTTCAACTGCTGGTAAGCTCCGTCCGGACTCCTACGGGAGCCGGACTTCGCACCTAACTTCTACCGCAAGGAAGACTCCGCCCGGACCCTTACGGGAGCTGGGCTCTGTCCTCAACTTCAACTGCTGGTAAGCCTTGTCCGGACTTCTACAGGAGCCGGACTTCGCCTTTGATTTCAATTGCAGGAAGACTCCGTCCGGACTCCTACGGGAGCCGGACTCTGCCTACGATCCCAACTACAAGTAGACTGCGTCCGGACTTCCACGAGAGTCAGACTCCGTCTTCTATTCCGATTGCGGGAAGACCTCGCCCAAACTCCTACGGATGCCGAACCTCGCTACCGACTCCAACCGAACTTCGGCCGACAAGTCTGGACCCCTGACAGGCCGTATTAATGGCCACGATTCTGCTCCACTCCCTGCGGTGGATCCTGCGTAGCTCCATTACTCCCTGACAGGCCGTATTAACGGCCACGATCCTGCTCCACTCCCTGCGGTGGATTCTGTGCGATTCCACCACTCCCTGACGAGTCACGATAGCGGACACTGCCCCACTCTCCATAACTGATTCCACATGGCGAGCCACGGCAATAGCCACGATCCCGCTCCACTACCCTCCGCAATAAATTTCTCTTGACTCTGGGCGGCCCACGACCGGACGGTTACAGGCGTCACTATCAATTTGTTGCCCCCTCCGTCTATAAAAGAGGAACCCCAGATACGTTATTCTATAAGCTCTAAGCTCTCGTTTTCACCTAGAAACTCTGCTAAAATTTTCGTTCGAGCACTCCATTCTTGTTGAGGCAGAGAACTGACTTGAGCGTCGGAGGGTCTTGCCGGAGCAACCCCACCTCCGATTTAGACTTCTTTTGCAGGTCTCGGTGGTGACCTCGACTCCCTCGACTCCAGCTTCTCCGACGCAAGTGGATTTTTGCACCAACAAACATTAACCAATGTAATATGTTGTTGAATAATAATATTAGTAGAGCATCAATAAATAAATACTAACATTTATACCAAGATGTTGAACTCTTCGTCTAGTGGCATCTACAATATGGACATCACCATCGCCCTTGACAAATGTATCTGAGATCTGACAACATCAGATAAGTTTTATCCTAAAGAAACACTTTGTATATATGATCCAACATCATCATCAACTTCGATATCATCAAAGATATGTCTAGGCACCATCCTCACAACAACACCTCATCGAGGCTCCAAGGGATCACTAACGTAGAAGACTTGACTAGCTTTGGGACACAAGTATATATGGTTCTTCAGTGCAGAGATGGCATTGCATGTTGACGAGAGTAAAAAATCGCACTCATCAGTCTTCATCCTTGACGGAGATAAGGTGTCAAACCAATCGTATTTCATTAATGCAGCCCTCCCTTTAGAATAGTAGTTCAAGATAACTATCTTCTCTACAACCCTATAATAGTTTAGATCCTCCATACAAGGCTGTGAATTCCTAGAGCTAGCATAATATCTAGTGGTGCACTCAACATCATACCACTATTTTGTGTTGCCATATTTATGGATCGGTTGTGAATATTGAACCTGTAGTAGTTCATGATGAGCTGTTGGTACTCACACACAGTACGATTAGGTCTCATTGAAAGAGTACGTACTTTAGGGCTCACATCACCGAGTGGTAATTTTCACACCTAAGAAGATGATACCTAATTAGTAAACATGTTCAAATAAGATGTACAAAACAAAAATATGTACTCGCTTACATGATCTTTGAACCACTCAGAAAACTCTTTGCTATATATTTTCTCTTTTTTTTGCATACTTAGAGCATCGTATTTTACACTTATGATTTTCTTGTGTTTGCTATATGCATAAAGAACAAATTTAGGTGTAATGGGATATTTTCTTCTAAGTAATGAAAAATAAATAAGACTAAGTGACTCACTTTATATACAACTCAATAACAACATAATTGAACAGCACATAGTGGTGCGCATTATCTCTTTTCTCAAAGCTCAAATCAGTGAGGGGTATGAAGTGAGAAGTCCATCTGGCTGTGGAATGGACTCAAATGCAGGCTCAAATAGCTCATTTTGATCATCCTGATTCCTTATTGATCGGTTGTGACGTATCTTGAGCTTGTTTAAGTATATGGTATAAAAATCTATACACTCTTGACCCAAATAGCCTTCTGCTATGGATCTTTTTGGGAGATTCATATTTTTAATATAAGATTTCAGCGTTTGAATTTTCTCTCGGTGGGGTACATCCATTGACAGAACACTGAGCCTTGAAGTGCAACTTTTCCTGTAAGGTGCACGGTGAGATGCATCATAAATGTGAAAAATGATGATAGAAATATCTTCTCTAGATCACATAATATAGTCACCGCCCTTGCCTTCATTTCCTTCATATCTTTCTTAAGTAACCTCTTCGCACAAATATCTCTGTAGAAGTGCAAAGACGAATAACAGCCATTCTCATATTTTTTGGTAACACACGGTGAGTAGCTATTGGGATCAACTTCTGCATCAATGTATGGTAATCATAAGTTTTCAATCCATTAAGTCTGACATCCTTACAATTCATATGCTTTGATATGTTGCTTGAGTACCCATCTAGGACCTTTATATTCTCCAACACATGAAGAAATGTAAATTGTTCGAAGGCATTCATAATATAGTATGCATGAGGAAGCCTCCACTGTTCTCCTCCTATCGGCTCCGGATGGAGTGATCTCCTAATACTATATTTTTTTAAGTCAAATCAAAAATTCAAGTCATTCTTGGTCTTATATTTGATGTTCAAGATTATTTTCAATTGGAGCTCACACACGTTCTTTTTAATATGCATGACATTTAAGCAGTGGTGCAATAAGTTTATCTCTCAATATACAAATCAATATATATATATATTTTTCTTCAATTAAAGTGTTTGTCATCTACCTTTGATCGATGTTTTCTCTTCTTACTATCAATCGGATCATCTTTTTCAAAATCAACACTGAGACCATCCAACTCTCTCAATACTTTACTTCTAAACATCTAGCTATGTGCCTCACCTTCTTCAACAGTACCATCAAAGAAGCGTGCATCCCTTCTATATGGATGGTTTCGACGAAGAAAACGTCGATGTCCCATAAAGCTAAAGCTCCTCCGATGTATCAATCTTTTAGATCAAATATTTTTTTTACAAATCAGACATGCTAGCTCACCTTTCGTACTCCAACCTGATATTAGGGCATAAGCTGGAAAGTTATTTATTGTCCACGTAAGCATCGCGTGCATGGAGAATGACTCATTTATCAAAGCATCAAAAGTTGGAACACTTTGAACGATCCATAACTATTTTAGTTCGACAATAAGAGGCTATAAATAGACATCAATGTCATTCTCTACTTCCATCAGTCTAGGGATGAGCATATCCATGGTGGGAGGTTGTAAACATGAGCAAACATTGGCCATACACTATGGTTAGTATGCATATGCTTGAATGGATTGAAACCATCGTATGACAAGTCCAACCTCATATTGCGTATCTCTTGTACGTCAGGATGTATTTCATTAAATTTTTGTCATGCCTCTCTCTCAGCTGGATGCCTCAATGCATCATCTATTGTTTGCTTCTCTTCATGCCATCTCATGTTCTTCGATATCGTTGCCGACATAAATAACTTTTGCAGTCTCGATATTAAAGAAAAGTGCCACATCAATTTTTGAGGAATACGGATCGATATGCCATCTTTGTTCTGTTTCCATCTTGATATACCGCATCTCGTACCCTCATTTCGGTTGGTATCCCCCTTCCAATAGAGCATGTAGTCATTAGGATATGCATGTGTCTTATTGTAAGTAAAGTCCAACTGTTCAATAATCTTCGATGTCTCATAATTATTCTTTGAGATTTGTACATTGTTTGGAAGAATATCCCTCAAAAACTCTAATATGTAGTTCACTCCATTATTAGTGAACCCATTGGAGTATTTTGCATGATGCAATCAGAATAAAAACTCAAGCTTTGCCATCTTTTTACATCCGGGATACAACAAAATATTATCGTCCTCTATTAACTTACGGATCTTCTCCACATCCTCACTGTTTGTCATTCCACCAACCATAGGATCAGGCATGGATGTAGATGCACCATCATTGTGGTCAACAAATGAAAATATATCATGAACCATTTGTTCCACTCTCCCATCATGTTGATCGCCTTCTTGCAGCCTACCCTCAATATGTTGATTTCAACAAATTTTATAGTCAGGTTTAAAGCCATAAATAGTGAGGTGATCATTTACATCTTGATAAGGTAGTTAAGGCCTACCCATAAACATCTTACAAGGATATTGGATAAGTCCATGATCCCTGAATTTCTCTATAGCAAAATCAAAAAATTTTTGAAGTCCAGCCTCATATTCTGACATGAGTCTACTCAACTTCATCCACCCCTTATCCATTATAAAAATGATGATACTGTAATTAAATCATGTGTGGAGACACAACACAATAACATCAAGATAATTATCTATAAAATTAATTATAATTTTTAAACTATCTAAACTGAATAATTAATTAACTAATATACATAATTCTTTCATCCATATAAAAATATATAAATATACAGATACTATAGAATATATACATTAATCAAAAGATGGATCTATGGTTCTATGCATGGCCTAGAACCCACCATAAAGTGGCACGACCTATAATCCACTGGCATGGTTCAGAACCCAATGGCTTAGAACCCACCGGTACGGCCCAGAACCTGCTGGCATGGCCCAGAATCATGAGATCATTACATAGGTAAACAAAAAATATTATTTATATTAAATATCATTTTCAGATACCAATGCATTGTAAACAGAAAATATTATTTGCATTAAACATCATTAACACCAAAGGATTATAAATAAATATTTGAAGGAATAAAAATATATTAAATATTTTTTTTATATATAATAAATGCATCCTATCATCAACTAATAGGTAAAGATAGATCCTATCCCATTCGAGAATTACAATAATTTTATAGGTTCATTACAGTAATCAAACGATATGCAACAGAGATCGAAAAAAATTCGATAATTTTTTTTCTTAGTTCTCCCGTGTAGGAAGAACAAAAGAAAAATATTGTTCAAAATTTTTTTCGAACCCTCAACATACTGTTTGATTACTGTAATTACCTATAAAATTATTTGTAATTTCTAAACTATCCAAATTGAATAATCAATTGATCATTGTATATAATTCTTCTATCCGTATAAAAATATATAAATATATGGATACCGTAGATTATATATACAAATCAATTGATGGTCTATCATTATGCAATGCAACAAGCAAAAGCAGGGACTAAACAGTAACCCAAAAAATTTTATGCAATAAATTTCACAACAAGAATTATATTAATTCTAAAGTAAAAAGAAGGCTCATATTCACTATTTAATTATGTATTGCAACGTTACTTTCAGTAAACCAAATTGACTATGAATGGTTGCTCGCTAAACAGCCGCAGGCCATCCAACATCACCTTGCCATTCGAAATTGTTAAAATATTTATAGAAGAAGAGAAAAAATAAGAGAGAAATATCACTAAAATCATGTAAAGAATTAATCATTTTTCATCTGAATCATCATAGCCTCTTTATAAAAAAAAAATACTTTTCATAAATTGGCATGGTCCAAAACCCGCCGGCACATTACAGAACCCGATGGCCCAGAACCCACCAACACAGTCCAGAACCTGACGGCCTAGAACCCACCGACACAATCCAAAACCCATCGGTACGGTCCAGAACCTGATGGCCCAGAACCAGCCGGCCCGACTCAAAACCCATCGGCCCGACCCAGACCCGATGACTTGGAACCCACAGGTACGGCCCAAAATCCATCGACATGACCCAGAACCTGCCAGCACAGCCTAGAACCTGTCGGCTTGGCCTAGAACCTGATGGCTCAAAATCCGCTGGCATGGTCCAGAATCCATCGGCACGCCCAAAACCCGACGGCACGATCCACAGCTGCCGGCAAAGCCTAGAACCCACTGGCGGAGATTTTTTTAAATATTATGATGACATAATTATTATTAAATATTATTATGACATAATTATAAATATAATTATAAAAAAATATGACATGAAATGAAATAAAATAAAAGTCATACCTGCAGCTGCGGGGAGGAGGGTCACACAGAGCTGCAGGGGTCACCGACAGCGGTGCTAAAGGAAGAGGGGCAGCGACAGGGTGCGCCGTAGAGCCAAAGGGGGCTGGGGCCAAAGGTGGCCGGGGTCGAGGGAGGTGGGGCGCAGGGCCGAAGGGGGCCGACGACGGGGCCGAGGGAAGAGGGAGGCGGGCCGGGGAACAAGGAGGTGACATCGGGGAAAGCCGAGGTCGAGGGAGGCGGGGCCAAGGGAAGAGGGAGGTGGGGCCAGGGAAGAGGGAGGCAGGGCCGAGGAAGGCCGGGGCCAAGGGAGGCGGGGTCGAGGGAAGAGAGAGGTGGGGTCGGGGAAGAGGGAGGTGGGGCGTGGGGCTGAGGGAGATCGGGGAAGAGGGAGCCGACGACGGTGCTAGAGGAGAAGAGGGAGGTGGGGCTGAGGGAGGTCAGGGAAGAGGGAGGCGGGGCATGGGGCTGAGGGAGATCGGGGAAGAGGGAGCCAGCGGCGGTGCTAGAGGGAGGAGGCGGCAGTGGGAAATGAAAAAGGGGGGGCTTGGCTGGCCGAAAAAGATCTAACCTATGGCAGCAATTTTAAAAACTACTACCATATGCCACCCCTATTGCAGCGGTTATGCATAATAGCTGCCATACGCGACCTATGGCAGCGGTTATGCATAACCGCTACAAGGTATATATGGCAGCAATTATGAATAACCGCTGCCATAGGTAGAATATAAATTTTATATTTTTCTTTGAATATGTTGTAATTTTAAAATTTAAAGTCCATCTTCACTGTTCATTATCTAAGTAATTATCATTAGAGTATGGTCACAAAATACCGTCTCGATTCGATAGCCCTAGCTATGTCGATCAATAAAATTCGATTTCGATGGTCACGAATGGCCGCATGTTGATCTACTAGATAGAGACCACTAATGGGTTTAAAAACTTGCAATGATAATTTTGATGATGTTTATAGCATACTTTCAAAATTTTACTTCAATCGGACATCATTATCATGGTCAATTTAGCATGGGATGATTTTGATCGTTAAATGAGCAATGAGTGATCAAAAGGCCAAATGACGTTCGATTATGAGATAATTTTTTAGATAAATAATCTTTATTACTATTTTAATTATTTATATCATGATGATCGTAAAATTCAAATTGCTCATATATGAACGATCCAAAATTATGTCTCTTAACCGCTGCCATAAATAGAATATAAATTTTATATTTTTCTTTGAATATGTTGTAATTTTAAAATTTAAAATCCATCTTCATTGTTCATTATCTAAGTAATTATCATTAGAGTATGGTCACAAAATACTGTCTCGATTCGATAGCCCTAGCTATGTCGATCAATAAAATTCGATTTCGATGGTCACGAATGGCCGCATGTTGATCTACTAGATAGAGACCACTGATGGGTTTAAAAACTTGCAATGATAATTTTGATGATGTTTGTAGCATACTTTCAAAATTTTATTTCAATCGGACATCATTATCATGGTCAATTTAGCATGGAATGATTTTGATCGTTAAATGAGCAATGAGTGATCAAAAGGCCAAATGACGTTCGATTATGAGATAATTTTTTAGATAAATAATCTTTGTTACTATTTTAATTATTTATATCATGATGATCGTAAAATTCAAATTGCTCATATATGAACGATCTAAAATTATGTCTCTTGATACTCATTCTTAAAGTCCTTAAGTAATTATGCTTGAGCTTTTGTAAGATCTGCATAACGTGGACGGCTTATGTAGGCACGGTTTGAATTTTATGATCACTATCGTATAAATAATTAAAATAGTAACAAAGATCATTTATCTAAAAAATCATCTTATAATCGGACACCGTTTGACCTTTTCATCACTCTTTTTCATTTGACGGTCGAAATCATCTCGTGATAAATTGACCATGATAATGATGTCCGATTGAAATAAAATTTTGATAGTATGCTACAAACATCACTAAAATCATTGTTGTAAATTTTTGAATCCATCGGTGATCTATATCTATCAGATCATTATGCGATCGTTCGTGACCGTTGAAATCAAATTTTATTGATCGACATAGGTAGAGCTATCGGATCGAGGCAGTCTTTTGTAGCTACACTCTAACGATAATTATTTAGATAATGAACAGTGAAGATGTGCTTTAAATTTTAAAATTATACTATTGTCAGAAAAAAATATGAAAAAAGTTTATATTTAGTCGATATAGCAGCGGTTTCGTGAAACCGCTGCTATACATTTTTAGCAACAGTTATGTAACCGCTGCCATATCAGTTATGGTAGTGGTTAATAATAACCGCTGCCATATGTCGAACCTATAGAAGCGATTACACATAACCGCTACCATAGATCCAATCTATGGCAGTCGTTATTTGTAACTGCTGCTATATCTCCAACCTATAATCGTGATTAGTCAACTGTTGTAATATCTAAAATCTCTTACAGCGATTATTTGTAACCACTGCCATAGATCGGGACTATGGCCATGGTTACATTTAACCACTGCCATAGATCGCCTATTACAGCGGTTACTTATATAACTGCTGTCATATGTCCAACATATGACAGCGGTTATGAATAACTGCTGCTATACTTGCTATGGTAGCAGTTTTTGAACTGCTGCCATAGTAAGCACTGTCATAAGCCTATTCTATAGTAGTGTATTTGGAGAGTTGCTATTTCGGAGAAGACTCATTTTTTCTTGTGGTTAGCACTTTGCAACAAGCTTCACACTAGAGATGTATTAGCCAAAAAGGTTGGTAAGGGAATGTGACTTGTGCTCTCTGTGGTTCTCGATCCAAACTCAACGAAGATTGAAGAGATGGCCTTCAAGTCTGTGGGATCTTTGGTCAAAATGAAGATTCAGGAACAAACATCAGCTGTTGCATTCTACTAGGGATCATCAATTGCTAGCAGCTGTTTGTAATGGGATTTGGAGGGAGCGGAATTCTAGAATTTTTTTAAACCGGTCTTCCTCTATTTATTCTACTCTTCTTAAGATCCTCATTAACTTTAGAAGCTGGAAATGCCTTCTCCAAAAACAGCCTGATGATTATGTACTGCTGTGGAACAATTTGGCAAGCTTAGCTCCTTCCTTGAGATAAGGTGGCATGGAAGGTTTCTGTTTTGTTGTATTGACCAGAGGATAAGGGTAGAAAGTATACTGTGGGAAGAAGCTTTTTACATATTTTCTTTCTCCTTTATTTTGCTCTTGTAAATTTCTGTTACGAATATAAGGCCGGTGGTAGCCTCTGACTACTTCCATTTCCATCAAAAAAAAAAAAAAAAACTTTTTGAAGGCAGTCAATGGGAAGGGTGGCTTTCTTTATGGTCAGCATGCTGCTCTGCGCCTCGAGAAACAAGGGTTTTCAGATGTTGTGAACCATCCGAAATTTCCGTACCAGATTGTGAATCTTGGGAAGGTTTACAGACATTACATGCTGTTCAAGTTCTCCTTCTAGTAATTTTCTCAAAGAAAAAATAAAGGTTGCAGTAACAAGTGCAACGATTGGTGACCAAGGTCTGTTCTCGGTGTTCTACATGAGAGAATGTTGTCCCCTTCAGTGGTGCAAACCATAGTGCATGCCATATTTCTTGTGTTGATAACAGTGGCTGGGTTTCGAGTTGTGGGTGGGCCATCTTAAAACACTGTTTCGTTTCCAAAAGGACGCATTAATTAGATCAAGGCAATTGTTGTTTACGGGGATATCTGAGGCAAGGAACATCCACTGTTCCATATACTGATATGTCCATTCCATGAAAAACTCGGGACTGTTGGAGTTATCATCGAACTAGGCGAAAGGCAAGCATAAAATGGTCTGGAAAATCTCATGTGAAAGGATCTTGGTGATAAAATGGGCATTCCAAATATGCTTCCAATATCCAATTAGAAAAGACAAGAAAACTAAGTGAAAACTTCATTACATCAAAAATGGATTGGTCTAAGAAGCTGCAAATACCCGTTGTATTTAATTTTGTATTAATCAATGTGCAATCATTGACATCACAGATCGCCACTCAACCCGGTGGATTTGTACTAATCAACTTGAACTTGTCAATGCCGTCATGATACAGCATTGCATGATTATTTGTCGCGCAATATATGCTTTGGTACACATTTGAGGACCGAACGATTTAGTCAGGAAGGTGGACATGATCCAATAGGAAATTAAATGGGTGGACTGAAACTTCTGGCGAGTGTTACCTTAGTATTTCCCTTTTTTACTCGTTCAGCTTGATCTAAAACCAGTAGTATGATGATGCATAGATGGTTGCTGCATTGTTGTGGGCTGTTCTGAGAGATACAATAGACTCTTTCTGGATAAGCATTCCGGCTTTCTACACGAATTTAGAAGCACTGATTATTTCACAGCGTCATGGACGGGAGCTGGCCCAGAGGAACAGAAAGCCAAACTGGTGATATCTGCCTCCATGGGATAATCTTTCCTACCCAGGAGTAAGCAAGCTAGCGACCACCGACCGCTCACATATCTTTTCCACTCCTCTCACAGTTCCATTTAGAGGAAACCCTCAAATTCCATATGCTGAGTCCAAACGTCATCTCTTTCCCTCCGGCAGTCCCCTGGCACAATAAATGCCTCAATCACAAATTATGCAGTCTGCTTGGCTCCTAATGTGGATAGTTTCTCGAAGGATCCCCAGAAAACCTATGAACACAGGAATCCAGCTGTGGCAAGTGCTGATAATTCACATACCTGGGCTGCTTGTTTTCCTGGGAGATGGGAATAAAAAAGAAAATACCGAACTCTTTAAACACCATGGATCTGAAAAGGCCATGAGAATTTTCAAGCACTGAAACACTCGTCTACAAAAAAATTTCCTTTAGCATTAACAATGTGAAGACCTAACTCCGTTGCTCAGATGCTAAGCAACCACTGTACAGCAGTTATCAAAAAAAAATAAAACTCCAAATGTATGTATTCATATTCGGGTGAATTATATGGTGATAGAAATTTAGTGAGAAGCATGGGCTGTTGTGGTCTTCTTAAAGTCAATCTTGTCGACCTTCGCCTTTCCATCAGTTAGCTTATAGACGTACACCACAACTCGGAGTCCATCAATGTGCACAAGCACAAAGCTTGGGTTTACGTCATAGGTGATGCTGTCATAGTCACCATGTTGCAGAGCCTGGGTTTATGAGGACACCCGTTGCAGAGCAAAATTGACAACTGAGTCCAGACAAGGACACAAACATTTCCAATTTGATCCCATATGTACATCCTTTTATGGGTTTTGCTGCTTTAAATAGCATTTGATCTTTTTATTTTTTATTTATTTTAGACCGATAAATCAAATATGAATCATTTGCATTTTAGTTTAGTGAACTTGTCACATGCATGATTAATGTAATAAATATTTAAAATTTAAAATTAATTTTTTAAAAAAAATATATTTTTTTACACAAGAAAAAAAAGGAGGTGGGGTAGGAAACGCAGAGGAGCCGCAGGGGCACCGGAAGTTGAGAGGGCGGCAATGGCGACGGTGGCATGGAGAAGCCATAGGCCAAGGAGGGCCAGGGGGTGGGGGGTCGGCGGCGACAGTGCAGAGAAGTCACAGGCCATGGATGTGGGGGATGTCAGGGTTGGAAGGTGCGGTGGCATGAAGAAGCTGCAGGCCGCAGCGCTCAGAGCGACGGTGGACAAGGGGGCACATGCACGAACTGAGAGCAGAGGAGGCATGGGCCACCGAGGGGGTGTTGGTGGTGCAGAGGAGGTGCAGATTGTGAGGAGGCACGAAGGAACGGAGGAGGCATGTGGGTAGCCAGGTGGTGGCACGAAGGAGGCGTGGGTGGTTGTAAGGGGGAGGTATGGAGCACGGTGGTGCCGCGGGTGGCGCCGAACGCCGGGGAGGTGGGAGCATTGAGCGCGGTGAAGCTATGGTAAAAAAAAAAAAAAAAGAAAGAAGAAAAAAAATAATAATAATAAAATATTATTTTTTAAAAAATAATAAAAATATATTAAAATTAATATATAATATTTTAAATATTTTTTATAATAAAATATTATTAAAAAAATATTATAGCAAAACCCTCCTTTTATTCTTCAGTTTGGGACTTCCAACCACAGACTACCAAAGACGCTTGTGTGAGTTTAAAGCACGCATTCTCACATTGTTTCAACCGCCGATGGTTTAAGAAACAGTCTTTAAGACCAAAACTGCTGCAATTATAGACTCTCATAACTTTATTTAGACCAATCCAATAATTTTCATGAAATTATATTCCAGCTTTAACTCCTACATGGACAAAAAATATATATATATATATATGGCTTCCAGCTTGATGCCCCCGATAACACGATGAAGTAGCAAGGCTAGCTGATAATTGATATACTATAGCTTATATTAGATACTTGCAAAATATGCAATCACATATCGTACTTGAGTTAATGAATTTTAGGAGAAGGTATCTTTTCTTACTTCCAACAATATTCTCGTATATATTGACTTATTTCGACTAAATAAGTAGAAGTCAATCTATTCACAAAACCAATTATACAGCATGCATCTTGTTCTAGAAGCTGAACGAGCAAAAACATGAAAGACAGAAGACAATTCAAAACCAATATTTTGTTTAATTTTATTGCATGTGAAGAGAAACCATGCTCATGAAGCTAACTGCATTTAGCATCACTACAGAAAAAGAAAAAATTACCGGTGCAATTTTTGGCTTTTACCGCTGCTAAAAAGCATTGCCAATTAATTCCAAAACGTCATACAAGCATCGGCTATAAAAGCATAGAAATGTGATGTACCGATGCTTTTAAAAAACATCACCAAACAACATCATTTATCTTTAATTAAATAATGCTTATAAACATCGCCGGATAGCGACGCTTATAAGCATTGTCATCTACCGATGGTTCAAAGCATCATCATCCAACGACGCTTGAAAGCATTGTTAAATTTAGCCCTTTGCGGTGCTTTAAAGCGTCGCCAACTATTTGTTAAACAAAAAACAAACAAATAAACAAACAAATAAATAATTATTAATAAAAATTTTATAAAACCTGTATCATCAAAAAAATATTTGATGAAAATACCCTGCATGAAATTAAAAATTTTACAAAATCTGTAGCCGTAATGACTAAATTCTGGATTTATTTTGTGGTTAACTGTTCCTCCCTCTTAAGACCGCCATTAGTTTCAGAAACATAAAATGGTGAAGTTCCAGGATCGGAGCTTCATACTGAAGATGTTCCAGCTTCAGTAGCACTAAATGGTGTCTCTACTTCTGGGCTACTAGTTGGTGTCACAGTTGGTCCTCTAATGATCCAAGGATCTCTCACATCCTTTGTAGTTTCTTTGGATGATTTATCCAGCTCAGAAGGCGGTGGACAGGACACTTGTGGCTCTGCCTCAGAAGATCCTTTGAGATTTGTTGGGGGTGGCACCTCGGCCATGCCGAAGGCACAGGCCAGAAGAGATCCTAAAGAAGCCAAGCCTTGTCTTCCACTCTCAGCTCCTTAATTGTCCTATCCGTCTGTGATTAATGGGTATGTCCCTACATGCCATGAGGTGACAACGTTGCCAAATTTAAGATCTAAAAGTCATGTATGAATTTCAAAGAGATTCAATGAGGGGAGAAGATTTCTGACGCCCGCCGCACGAGGCCCTGACGGGATAAGGAGGGACGGTGCGACCTCCTTTCGTCAAACACCGACCCAAGAGGTGCAGTGATTTAAGCTTCCCCATTGAGGATCATTGGCCAATCTTTATTCCTAATCATGCGTCACTTCAGTGATTATGTCAAAATATTTCGAGAAGAGTTAACCCCCTTTATTGGAGGTATTTCTTGTATTAGCTCAACATGTGAGACGGACTTCTAAACCATGCCAACTACCTTTCATCAATCCCTGAGTCACTTGGATATGAGAGAGGTATTAATTGCCTCTCTCCCTCCCATCCATCTTGCCATGGGCATCAGAACAAGACAAAAAGAAAAAAGAAAAAAGATGGAGGGAAAAGAAAAGGTGACGGAGAAAAAAGCAAGGAGAAGTTGCACCTGTGCGTCAACTTCCACCTGTGTGTCCGCACTCCCTACGCAGATCCGATCCCCACCTCAACCGATGAACCCCGTGGCGACCTTGGCCACCGATCCCTACATCGGTCTTCGCTCAATTTCAGCCATTTAACTCTTTGGGGTTTTTTTATGGCCTCTCTGACCCATCACATCATTCTTTTTAAAGATAAAGGCAGCCATAAGTAAAGCCCCGTCATTCCTAAGATCCTGGTTATCAATTCATACGATAGAAGCGGCTCCCACTTACTGTGATGTGACTCTATCCATCACCTTGGGATAACTAATGGGTCAGGCATGATTTTCAAAAACATCATGAGGGGCAAAAAAGATTTTTTGTGGCCTTCATCTTTCCAAAGCTCCAAACTCATCTATAAAAAAGTAAACAAGAGATCTCAAAAGGTACACCTCCTCTTCTTCTAAAAAATACTCGCTCTTTCCCTCCTGTTGCGAAAAATCTGACTTTATGTTGGAGGATCTTCGCTGGAGCTACATCCGATGGAGATTTTTCTTGCAGGTCTGGCTACCATCGACTCACCGGACTTCATCACGCTCCAGCACCTCCGATCTGGGATGAATTTCATCCGCAACAAGATTCAAATGAAAAACTTAAAGTTGAGAACGTTCCATGACCACTATGTTACATTTTAGCTCTTCCATGCAGCGCTTCTCCTCATGCTTCAGTTGTGAAGTTGATACGAGAAAGAATGGATCTGGTCAACAAATCAAATGGGGAAAAGAAAATCAATTACACAAGTAGGTCAAAAATTACAGAGATGTTATGGGCAATGGAAGGCCCATAGCTTAGAGGCCTAATCCTGCTTGCACTGAAACAAAACAAAATCATATAACAGCTTACTCATTAATTGTCCAGTACAACCCAGTTTGCTTGAGCTCGCCTGCATGCAGCAGGCACAACACCACAAGGTGATTCAGAAACGACCTTTACCTTGATATTTATCTAAAAAAAATCAAAAAAAAAAAAAAAAGAGAGAGGAAATCATATAACAGTTAGAAAAAAGAAGTGAACAGGAAGAACAGAGCAATTGATATTTGAATCATAAACATCATGAAGCCGAAGCATCATCTGAGTACATAAATCTGTAATATCAGACTTCTGCTCTAATGAAGTTCCAAAATGTGACTTCCTATGACCATTGGCACAGTCCCCTGCAAATCTTGGAAACCCCCATAGTTTCTACGGATTGAAACCAAAACAAGCTCATAGGTTTTCGGATCATCAGCTAACAGCAAGATATATGATTATTCATAGCTAAAATTAGTTTCACAAGAAACGGAGATCACTTTACCTTGTAGAGTGACATGTGATTTAGCAATAAACTTTTAAACAAAAATCATTCTTCACAATGCTATTTTTCGTATGTCTCAACTCTAACATCTTGGTTGGGAGTTTGGAGAAGAAAAGAAAAAAAAATATTAGTAAGGAAAAAAAAAGAAAGAAAGGAAGTGTATATTTTACCTCTTGGTTGGGAGTTTAAAAAAAAAAAATAATAATTTCTTCTCTTCTTAGTTGGAAGCAAAGAAGAAAAAAAAAAACCCTCATCAAAAAACCCCTCCATCTCCCTCAAGTGCTCTCCTTCCCCCATAGATCTCCAAAAAAGAGAAGTGAAAAGAAAAAAAAAAAAACAATCTAAGTGGGAAAAGGTCTTACCTTTCAGTTTTTTTTTTGTCTTTCTTTGTGTTTTTATTGATTTTTTCCATCTTTCCTTGTGCTTTCGTTGATTTTTTCCCGTCCACAAGACTCTCAATCAGGTAGGAGGCTTCGGCTTTTTTTTTTTTTTCCATTCACTCAATCGGATGGATTGAAATATAATATTAATTTTATTTTTCATTATTACAAAGATAAAATGAGAATCATAAAAAAATAATTAAACTTTCAATTTTTTTCCCTCCTAATCTGCTTGATCTGGAGGAGAAAAAATTGCAGATTTGAGAGAATTTGTATTCTCTCTATTTCTCTTTTTTTTTTTTTCTTCGATAAAAAAACTCTCAATCAAGAAAAAGTATTAACTTTCCCCTTATTTTTTCTCTTCTTTTCTATTCTTCTCTCCCAACCAAGATGTAAAGGATGCAAATCCTGATTAAGCATCAATACCTCAGCTATATATGAAAGTGGGATATATAGGCTTCTAAGGTAATTTTGCCAAGCCACCTGAAAAAGAGGCCCGTGTGATTTGTTAGGATGTTGACTGAAACAATTTAGGCATCCTAAAATCTTACAAATGAAGAAATATTCCCAGCAAGTCGGGGAAGAAACTTACACAAATAGAGTCAGAGCATAACTACATAGCTGCCGTGTGAAGTTTTGCAGACAAATGTAAATGCTGAAATGTATAGAAACCAGATATACAAAATTAACAGACAGTTTATGCATGATTTATGGAGGAAAATAGGCAGAAAACTTTTGCAATGTATAAACTTCTGAATACGCACGTGATGGGGATCCATGAAGTGTTAAGGATGAAACTTATTGCATGTAAGCTTGTCTAGCTTGTAGATATATTCATATCACAAGTAACCAACCTACAAGAATAAAAGAAATCATAATTTTACATGCCCGGACTAACAAATAGATGCCAATACAACATTTTCTGCAGAAGTTCACGTCACTCACCACCAAATAAACAGAAATTAACAATGATTGCTTTGACATTCAGTCTCAGCTTAGTTTCTGATTCTTCTAATCTCTCCATCCTTCTTTCAACCTATTTTGCAACAGGATTGAAATAGTAAGCAACTACAAGAAAAAAAACACTCACCGTGATATGTTTGCACATATGTCCATATTCTGATCAAATATACATGTACACATTCATTCAAGTAGGCACATGTTTCACATATACATATACATACATATATATATATATATATATATATATATATATATATATATATATATATATATATATATGTGTGTGTGTGTGTGTGTGTGTGTGTGTGTGTGTGTGTGTGTGAATATATATATATTTGTGTGAGCGCGCGCGCGCGTGCATGCAAGTAAATATATACAGACAAATCGCATAAGATGCAAATATTATTGTCTTCCCAGGTACAGGATAGGATCTGTAAATGCATAAATCAATTTGTTGACGATATTATAATACTGACTACACAATAAGCATCTAGGAAATTTACATTTGGATGGAAGTAAGCATGTATCATTCCAATGATCTAGATATAGTGGTCAACGCCAGATCTAAAGTGCCACTCATGCAAGAGAGGAAGATTTGCTTTCGAAGGGTCTGGGCCTTTGTATCCTGCACCCAACAAACATTAGTAAATTGTGGATGATGAAAAATGAATTGATAGGTTACTGAATACTGACCTATTAGAACAGTCAAAAGACTCCATAGAAGATCAAAAACTCCTAGAACTTCCCAAATCATGATCACCATCAAAAAAGAGGAGATGATCTTCACAGTCATCACTGACCTGATACTCATTATATTTATTAAAAATGCCAAGTGTTCCATATACCATAGGGGTGAAAAGTGTGTGCATGGGACAGATATAATACAGCATGTGTCACTGTTCAGAAGAATGAAACAAAAGGCCACAAAGAAATTCAGGCACCACATCATCTGCAAACGAATACATGATTAATTTCAAGATTACTGAGATTAAAAACCACTATAGAAAAGGCACATCAAAGCATAAAAATTCAACAGATGTAGAAGGGAAATAGCATTAGAAGCTAAACTCATTTCCAACACCAAGAAAATGAACAAAAGAATAATAAGAATGTATTACATGCATGAAAAGATAAAGAATCACAATTTAGGCACAACAGAGTCAGCAATTACCTTATAGATATTACAAGAAAGAAATATTAGAATTAATACCTGACTCAGAATATTATCAATGAATATCATATAAGATATGACACATACCATTTCCCTCCCCACTTGATAGTCATACTGATTATATTAATAGTTCCTTCCTCAATGAAGTAAGACAAAATGATACGCTTGTGCTATGATTTTTTATCAAAAACAATACTTTTAATCTTTTCCAAAACTCTCCCACCAGATTAGAATTTATAATTTTCAATATTTTCTATAGTCTTATAATTTCTTTGAGATCAGTTGAATGATGTATCTACATTTCTAATATATCTTAACAAAATGTCAAATACTTTTCAGCAATATATTCTTCTGCAATTAAGACCTCGGGATGAGCTCTATTATGCATATAATCTTTCAAAGGCACAAGATACCTTCAAAAACTAAAAATATCATGAAACATCAATATCAGTATAACCTTTCCTAAAATAAAAATTCTAAATTATAATTACAGAGTTTATAGTTGCTCACCTCTTCAATAAAATATATCCATTTATAGTACACCAATCTACTAAGTTTAGCTTTCGAAGCTAAGTGAATGATTAGATGAACCATAATAGTGAAAAACCTAAAGAAATTTTTTTCTATTTGGCACAATGTAAGTACAACACGAGATTCTAATTAATCAAGTTCCCGAGGAACAAAAACTTTAGAATATAATTCCTTAAAAAATGATGATAATTGGAAAATGACCATAACAACTTATTTTGACATTGCTGATCTTGAAGCCAGTGGAATTATATCTCGTATCAGTATATGACCATCATGATTTTTAAGATTTGAAAGTTTTTACTCTTTCAGATTTATATATCATGAAATGTTCGATACGTACCCATTAAAAACCTTGATATTTTTTAAAACTAACAAAAAAAGATCTTTTTTGGAGCAAATATTGTGTAACATGCAGGAGGCATGTAAATGTTATCATTAGCAAGCACTTTGAGATAAGTTTCTGTTGGATACCTATTTCTTTTAAATTAAGATGTGCCTTCATGTTATCTTTGGTCTTTCCCATCAAGTTTTAATAATGTTATAATAAAATTAGCATAAATATTCTTCTCTATATACATCACATCAAGATTATGTCAAAAAAAAATATACTCTAAATAAGGTGAGTTGAAGAAGATGCTTCTTTTCTTCCATAACTATTTAGTACCATTGTAGACACTACCATTATTCTATCATTATTTTCATATCCATCATATTTTCATCATCCTCGAAGAAATTGTCAGCATCATCAAACACCTTTGCATCTAGATTGCTAGTTGACTTCCTTTAGTAACCCTTATGCATTGAGCTTCTAACATCCTCCCTTCCTCTTTTTTTTTTTTTTGAAGACTTGGAGATCTTATCATAACTATGATTGATGTTATGTATTTGTCTAATAATATGAGATTCAGAAAGTGGAATAAGGGTGAATTCCAACTCTATAGTATTATCAAATAAATCTTTCTGAAATCAAAATCTTCTCCTATGTTTTAACCAATATAAATGGATTGAATCCCCATATGAAGGATATGCAATACGCCCCTTAGTACTCCAGTAGATAAATTAGCATATGCAAGAAAATCATTGATAGTCATATAAGAGCTGCTCGCAATTTAAATGTTTGGTTGGTAAAAGCATTAAGTACATCAATATCCTCTCATAGCTATTTCAATTTCTCTATTAAAAGTTGTAGAAAAATATCAATATCGTTTCTTAAGCTCTTATCATCTGAAATAACTATTGACAGAATTAGTAAAGCTTATTTCATGTACATCTATGGTGATAAATTATAAAGAATCAAAAAAAAAAGGCCAAGTTCTGTAGGTAGAATTCAGAGATCGAAATGGAAATGAAACCGTCAATTGCTAAACCCAATCTAACATTACGAATATCAGAGGCAAAATCAAAATTTCTATTATTAAATGCTTTCCATACTAAACTATTGCTGGGTGTCTCAACATTCCATCATTTGTACGTCCTTTATCATGCCATCTTATTGAAAAAGTTATTTTTGATGATGCATGGATTCTTTTTAGTTTAGGTATGAGAGAAAAATAACATAATACTTTAGCCTTTTTTTACTCTATATTGCATCCATGCCATTCCACAGATCACCCTCATCTTCTGAATACATTACATATTATGAAGATCCATACACATGGCATGACTGTTGATTAATATTTTTGTCCTGGTATAACATACAATCATTTGGACAATTGTGAATTTTCTAGTATCCAAGATCCATTTTTTTGACTATTTTTTTGGCTTTATAGGGGAAGATGGCAAAGTGGTGCCTTTCTGAATGCATCATTTAATAATTGGAGCAGCATAGTGAAACTCTTGTTAGACCGCACATTCAAATATTTTAAATAAATTAAATACATAAAAAAAATTTTAAAAAATTCTTACGCTCTGGATATAGTTCTTGATCATAATCTTTAACCAAATTATAATACCGAGCTGTCTCATCATTAGATGAATGTATATGCTCCTCAATATGCATAGGATCAGTTGACGTAAACCCCTCAAGCATCCCAACTATTCTTTGTCCTCCACTAAATCTTCTAAATATCCAACACCAAGCTTAAGAGCATCTTGAGCAAACCCCTCCTGTCAT
Organism: Elaeis guineensis; assembly: GCF_000442705.2. Classification (NCBI taxonomy): domain Eukaryota; kingdom Viridiplantae; phylum Streptophyta; class Magnoliopsida; order Arecales; family Arecaceae; genus Elaeis; species Elaeis guineensis. The sequence goes on from NC_026007.2 coordinate 68,833,626, forward strand.
TTCTCTTACAGGATTTCTTTGTAGATTATCGGATCCCCAAGTAGATGTATGTTCTATATAGGAAGGTTGACTATATGAAGATGGTAATATGGACTTCCATAAATTACTCACTTGATATAACCCTTTGTTACAGCAAGCATAAAAATGGGCACCACAGATTCGTACAATCACACAAATAAGAAGAGAAGAAAAACAATACAGAATTTACGTGGTTCGGTGAAAAGCCTACGTCCACAGACAAGATACGAGAGAAAAATTTACTATGATGAAAAGAGATACAATATTCAGAACTCTCCAAACCTAGCCGTAGTTTTTTTTCCCAAACCTCTCACACAAACTCCGAGATTGATAGAAAGTATCATATTTATATCGGCCCATGCCCTCCACTACCACCACAGACCTCTCAAAAAGTTCCATTCAGGTGGCAACGCGGGCTTTTCGGATCGGATCATAGTTCGAGCCCATAAAAAATATCCAAAATTCAAGCCACATTAACACCCTTCAAATAAATGGTTCTATACTAAATGTTCTTCAATAATTTGTGGATCGAGAGAAGAATAATTTATACATCATCGGTATTGACATAGACTCTTCTCATTTATACTAGATTTCTCAATAGCAAATTTAATGAAATCTTTCTCACGTCTCAAATTCGGGATATAACATGGCCATACTACGGAGAGATACCACCCTCAATAATATGAACTAATCAATCATAATCAGCTAAAATCTATCATAAATAAAATATAATAAAAGATTCAATTTTATTATTCATTAAACAAATAAACAAAGATTAGTCTAGAGCATCTAAATCCAAAATCAAATATCAAATCCATATCTCATGATTCATAAATAATTGACTACAATCCATAATCATTCAATAAATTATTTTTAACTATAAAAGTTTCAAGCTTATTACACAGACCTTCAAGCCTGATCCTCCATCGTTCCTAATTTATTCCTCTGTAAAAGAAAAGAAAAAGAAAAAAATATGAGCTATACTAACTTAGTGAGTAAACCTTACACTATCTTATTTGAATCAAGCATAAGTCTATATATGCATCAATAAATCACTTAGAGAAGATAATTATCATTAAAATATAAAATTTTGATAATAATAATATATCATAAATCAATGATGTGTTGTATATGTATAAATCATGTGATTTAGATAAACATACTTTTCGATGCATAGCATAAATAAATTCATAAATTATATTAACTTTATAGATAAATTTATAAATCATCTGTCATTTTTTATATCATAATTCTTAATAATTTCTCAGACTAAATGCTAAGATCACTTGATAAGGCCATAATCAAATCATACCAACTACTATAATCACTGGTGAGGGTCATATGCCAAGCTACTATAACCTACTAGTGAGGGTCGTATGCCAAACTATTGTAACGACTAGTGAAGGTCGTATGCTGAACTACTATAACTCGCTAGCGAGGGCCATATGCCAACTACTACAATCCATCGGTGGGGCCATACATAGCTATCTGAGAGTCCATAGTCATACTTCTTAAATCATATTTTCTTAAAATATATATTCTTACATCGTAAATAAATAAGTTGAAAGATATTTAATGATTTTAAAATAAGTAAGAAGTGTTGGAGTTATTTATCTTTTCCATCTTAGTCCTTTAAACTTCACTAGATGAATTTATCGAATCTATTTAGCATATTAAAAATATAATTAATTTTTATTTATAAATTCAATCATAAAGAAAGAAGACTATAGATTGGATATCAATTTAACAGATTGTTCAGGCATCAAGATAATTCAGCATCTCCTAATCGAGAATAGATCTAAGCGACTCGATCAAAGAATCATAAAGCATGAATTGGATCAAAGCTAAGATTGATCAACAGAGTTTATCAATAGTAAATTTCAAAGATACTTGATATAGTCGGGGTGATATTGACATACTGCTTGAAGATTAAAGTAATTTCAGATCTCTTTAAAAAGATCATATCCAGTTCATACTGGGGTCCATAGATCAGATAGAAAGAGAAAGAGAGAGAGTAGAGAGACAATCCCAAAGAAAAAGAGAGAGAGACCCTTCTCTCTTTTTTTCTTTTTTTTTCCTTCTCTTCTTCTCTTCTCCTTCTTTTTACTTCTTTCTTTCTTTCTTTGGCTGAACAGGGGATGGTGGTGGCTAGTGGCTAATTGCTGGAAGTCCGACGATAGGCAGTGGCAATAGAAGGCCAACGGCGATGAGACAGAGGACAGCCGATAGCAAGATCAATCGATAAGAAAATTATGGAAAAAAGTCCAAAAATAGGGGATTCGAGGCTTTTCTTGGATTTTCTTTGATGATCGTTCACTGATGGCCATGATCTCATCGTAAGGGTCATGAGAGGGCCGAGGTACTCAACCTAGGGTCTAGCTTTAAGAGATGGCAATGTCGGAGATCGAAAAAAATGAAAGGAAGATAAGAAAAACAGAAAATTTCTTCATGGTTGATTTTAGTGAAGTCGGTGGCCGATTGTGAGGCCTAAGGCCAAGGGGAGAGAGGGAAGAGAGAGGGGAGGTGGGTTCGGGCCTTACCTCAGCTCTAGCTAGCTCCCAAACCTCAATTTCTACAGAGCAGGGAAATGATATATCATTGATTCAAGGAAGAAAAGAGGGGAAATAGGGGGGAGAGAGAGAGAGAGATAGGGCCAATGCTCATGGTGGCTTGAAGGAGGGTTAGGAGCTCTTAGATAGAGGTAGAGGCTAGGGATTTTCTATTCTTCAGCAGCCTTTGAGACTTCGACTTTGTTTGGGAGTCATTGATGAAGAAGACTCCGTAGTCTTCTTCAGGCTTCTTTTTTTCATTTTTCTTTCTTTTTTTTTTGCTATTGGGACATAGGCTAACATTGTGATGGGCTGGTCTAATGACCAGGCCATCACAATCCTGAACTCCATTTAAGTAATTTTTACTAAACTTTGGTTCATTTATCCGACTTTTGTCCATTGTAAGAGAAAAATTGATTGAAATTGTAATTTAACTGAAAAATTAAAAAAAGATGCATATATCATTTTGCACTCAAATGAATAGCAGGGTTGAAAATATAAATCTGAATTGATAGCACTCTTGAACTAAATATAGAAAAAATTCAAAATGTACCATCTTGCTAGTAGTCATGCAAATTAAAAAAAAAAGCCATAATTATACTAGCAAGTTTCAATTATACAAACAAACAAGATCACTTCTATAGCTATATTTCTATGTACCATCTTGCTAGAACTATTAATGCTCATTCTATGTACCATTGCATATACATAGATCGATTCATACTTGCACTCGCTCACTAGTTACCAAGACAAGAAAGAAGTTTTGCAAATGCTTTTTAAAATATTCTTATATCTTACTTTATAAGGAAAATAGATCTTTTAAAACACCAATCTATCATAGGTCATTCCATTGGACCCGTATGCTGTATTAATGAAATGTAAGTGTTCTAAGCTGAATACAAACTATTCTTTTTATTCAAATGAACTATTCATTTTTTCTTCATTTTCTTCTCTAGTGTTACATTCTAACATATAGTCACCAATGATAAAATAATTGCATAAACAAGAAAGGATACAGGAGTCATGAAACTGAAATTGCACAGCATAACAATTCAGTTAATTAAAAGGTTGACCTTCTCTTCAATTTTTGAAACTTTACTCTGATGAATGCAGAGCTCTGATTCAGCCCGAGCTAATGCATGAAGCTGTCTTAACAGCTCGCCACCACCTCTGCAAGCATAATTTAACAAAATAAGGAAAAATGAGGAAGTCGTTTACATTCATCATAGAAAACAACAAAAAGTATATCATTCTGTTTATCAAAGATACTTTAAGTGCAATGTACAGTGTCACCTATATAGGGTATAGAAAAATTTAAAATGGAACCATCCTTAGCAACATTTCGGGGGATGATGTGGTGCAAAACTATAAAATGAGAATAATCAGAGAAAATGCAACAGCATAAATAACACAAAATAAAAAGGATAGACATGCTGATGCCTTACTTGCGACTTTCACTCGTCAAAAGACCACTTGGCTGTAAAATATCCCCTTCAAGAGTCACAGTAGGGGTGGATGTTGTAGCATGCCAATGAAAGAGAAATCAAAGAAAAACAAAAATTAATATAAACTTAGGATTTTACTTGGAAAACCTTCTGAATCAAAAGGAAAAACCACGAGCAGAAATGGATGGAGATTTTTCACTATTTTCAAAGTTGGAGATTATAAAGTACAATGTAAAAAACCCTATTAACTCACACCTCAAAGGCATCATATCTCATCAAAATAGGCCCAACAAGATGAAAAGGCTCCTATTAATTCTGTGGCCAGTGCTAATCTAAATGCAAGACACCTCTACAGTGAAGATGCCTCGATTGAATGCAGCTTGCACTAAAAATTGAAATGAAAAATAGAAGTGAATTTCGTATGAACCAACTCTTATTTATGTAGTGCTTCAGTGACATACAGCTAGATTAAATGGTCTAGCATCGTACTCATGTTAAGCCTGACTTTTTTAGTAATTAATATCTTAGTTAGATTATTTGCAAATAACAATAATAGTAATAATCATGGAAATACCAAATGGAATGTAGCAAGAATTGATAAAAATTAGCACCGTGATGAGAAATTAGAAGTTTAACATTGTCATGTTAGCATTCAGGCAATTGTGTCCACTGCCCTTGACTCATCTTTGGGACCAATATTAGCACTCCCAATTTTACAAGATGTTCTTGAGAGAGAGTCACAAAAGTGAACATTCAATAAAAAAGGAGAGCATTTATTATAACTTCCTTATCATCATTTAAAAAAATGCAGCATACATATTTATCCACATGATACATGCAACAGAATACCATATTGCATGCCTTACACTAGTATAAGTTTACTAGAGGAGATCTTTATCTTTAAAAATTTGAAATACTAGGTTAGCAATTCTAATCTTCCATACCTAACATCCCAACTTCAAAATTTCGATAGTCAAGTACTAGCTCTCTGAACATACAAATGAGCTGAAGCTTTGGCTTTGCGTATGCATGATTAGATCATATCCATCTCTTAGACTTCGATTTTTGACATACATATTTAGAGGTTATAAATGTGTTCCTCTTCATGACATACGCTTTCTTCATGTTGTAACTTCTAAGTTAGAGAGTAAACAAAAGGAGTGCCCCTCAAAAGTTGGGACATTACCAGCACACATACTAAGAAGAGGGAACTGGTCAGAGAACAAAAATATGGAATATAAATGAAGGAGAGAAACAACTTCCCAAAGGTCACAGAGTTTCGGGGACCCACAAATTTTAGCAGAGATAATTTCAGGCTATGTTCGTCAAGTCTGTTATAATTTCAGGCTATGCATGTGGACAGCCTGCACATAAGTTTCCGATCAAAAGGGCCAACCACTGGTTACAGTGACCAGTCATAGATTTTGAGCAACGAAATAGGAAAATAATTTTCATTGCAAAGATTAAAGAGAAAAAAAGTTCCGAACACATTTCAATGGCCCTTTGATCCACTCCATGTGCTCTAACATGGGAATGTCAAAAAAATCATAGCTTCTATCAGCAACTGAGAATAAGCTTGTAAATAAAGAGCAACTTTGATTACTAAGAATAGTCAAAGATATATATATCATGTGGAACAAAGAAATAAAGTTTATAGAATCTTGCTTGGCTTAATTCTGCAAATCAAAGAAACCTGATTTTGTCCTGATTTGTCCCTTCTTGGTGGTGCGGGATTCACAGACTCACCAAAATGAGCACACACTGGACAATCAGTGTTTAGCGCTCCAAGTGGGTGTTTTAGGTGCTCGGAGACTTTGCATTAAATACAAGAAGAAAGCCTCAAAATCACGTAGGAAAACAATCTACCGGATTTCTCAAGCCTAATCTTATTTCCAAACTTATGCATGTACTACGACTCTAGCATAGCTTCAGCTGCAGGGACATTAGCATGATAAATCCTCAAGAAAATCGAACCGCAACAGGGAGAAACCCTAGCATGGATTCTAGGTAGAGACCCTAAATTCAATGATGGGTTGCCAAAATCCAACACCAGACCATAGCATGATTCTATATCCAAACCCTAGATTCAGTGAGTACAAAAAATAAGCAAGATATTATAACAAAGAAAACCATAAAGTCCAACACCACAGCATGGATTCTAGCGGCAAACTATTGATTCATCAAGTAAACAGCGTAATAAAAAGGATTATGAATAGAAAACCCACAAAATCCAGCACCGGCTTTGCATCATAGCATGGATAATCGGGGTAATTTAAACATTCCTGAATGTGGGGAATCAATCCGAAAATCCATGAGTCCTCCCAAATGTAGCGATTCAACATAGTAAGAAAAGAAATCATGACCATCAGAGCTCTCACCTTGAGCGTATACAAAATCTTCGAAACCTCACAATCTCCACCAACTCCGTTTCCCCTTCGGCAGAGACAAAGAGGAGGAGGAGGAGGAGCCAGCGGAGATGAACGAGCCGCTAGTTGGGGCAAACAACGTGTGCCGTTGGGCTGCCCATGTTTAGAGGCCACCACCCAGCCTATTCGCGACTTTCCTTGAAGAACTACTTATGCTGATTAGAATGAACTCATGAGAAAAGCTCAGCGCAGCTTGGAGGCAGCTCATCAATATCTTCAAAAGCCTATATTTGCTACGTTGAGTGACACCCAGAGTTCCCCCAAACACTTCAGTAGGTTTTGCTCATCCTATGAGAGAGGCCTAATGAATAGCCAACTACAAAGCCATGAGAGTATAGCTCCTTAACAACATCCCACGGTAGTTAATTATGTAAGTTCTCCTCCAGAGACCGGAGTTCCCCCAATCCCGTAGTATGGAGCAACAACTGGCTCTCATGGCGGAGCTAAGCTAGACTACTGAAGTGGATGGAGGGAACTCCACGGGACACCCAACTCTTGTTCCACTCTTGCTTCAGGAAAGCCACTTCTAATTAAGGGCTATTTTAAATGCGATATCTCTGTTCATTTATCTTGATAAGGGGTTCCAAAATTCTGTAGGCACCGGCCACATTCAATGAACCTAGACGCTATCCCATCCTGCGCATGGAAGGAATGGGAATTAGGTATCCTTGGCGGTCACAGTGCCAAGGTACGATGCCAAATAAGCTTCAATGGCCTCAGCCATGAAGTCAGGAGGTGGGCTCTCTGCCCTCTTCTGCCTGTCCATCCGGCCGTCCCTCAAACCTTCCTCTGACCGTAAAAACCAACGGTGGATCTCTGTGACACGCCAACGTATAATTTGATCATAATCTTCTTTTGATCTTGGGCCGCCGGCTCTGAGTGTGTGATGAATGGTATGTGTGTGCATCAATTTATTCAAGTGGATCAAGAACATCGAGCACTCGACTGTAAGGAGTATTCGCTCCGAGACCAAGTTGGCATCTCTGAGAGACCGACATATAGATAAAAAGGAACATGAGAGGCTCATTAATAATTCCTACCGACATTTCATCAAAAAAAAAAAAAAAAAAAAATCCGACCAACAGGTTGAGATAAGGGAGTGCACGCGGGATTCTCTTCCTTCCACATGAGCTAAAAATGAGGCTAGGTTCAATGTATGCAGGCTAGCTCATCATGGATACCATTTGCTTTCTTTCTGCAACGTACTGATGGATACCATTTGAGTGAACTAAACAGAAGCTCTCGGTCGAGAGAAAATATTATAAATAGAGACCAAGGGTGGTGCTCTCCAACGCAAGTTGGTAAAGCATAAGGTGCTAGGACAAGCGAGGATGAGAGCCTTGTGAGCTTCTCAAACCTTTGATCTTGTGGGCCTTTCATCATATAGTTTTTTGCGAGGATAAACTAGGCCAGCAAGTTGGTTGTCCCCCGGAGTTCCCTCAGACACTTCATTAGGCCGTTCTCTTCAATATAGGGGAGCATAAACCCTACTGAAGTGTTTGGGGGAACTCTGGGTGTCACTCAACAAATTCCGAGCCTCTATCAAGAACCATTTAGTGGACGAGAAGTGTAATTGATCAGGCAAGTTGGTTGTCCTCTGGAGTTCCCTAGACACTTCATTAGGCGGTGCTTTCCAATTAAGGGGAGCACAAACCCCACTGAAGTGTTTGGGGGAACTCTAGGTGTAACCCAACCAAAATACGGTCTTTCGAGCCATCGTTTGTAGCCTTATAAGCCTCCGTATGGTTATCTGAAGGTCCATTCAACGGGCATTGCTTCATTGGAGGAAGCTCAATGGGCCGAATGGCTGTTCTTTCGGCTTCCTCATATCCATCGTCATCGTAATCACTGACATAGCTTTTAGAGCAAGAATTAAATATATTATTTGACAGTCAACGGAGAATTTCTTAAGGATCACTATTTGCCACCTGGTACAATATCTATGGGCATTTGGGTTTTACTTTCTAATCATGATAAGACTTTACGGGAAGCCGTAAAGATAAAGCTAGTTATCCCCTGCGGTTGCCGCAGACACCAGCCATGTAATGCTAGAGACATCTCATCATTCAGCCATTAAGATTCGGAATGGATGATAACACTTTGCCAGACTGGTGACTGGCTTAGACTCATTTGCACATCTAACAATCACTATAGGGAGCTAGCAAACCTGAATTTGGCAAGCTTCAATATGAATATTTTAACACGTCAGTGAACTCCATGCATGGATCTCTGATATCCTATGGGCTGTATATGTTAAATTTCTTGCGAGGTGATTCAGTGATTGCTTTTGAACTCATTCATGACATGAAAATTTTTATTAGTTTTATAAGAAAAATTAAGAAAAATAACTAAATTTCATATATATACACATACATACATGTATGTATGCATGTATGTACAATTTTGCGCTAGCAACATTTTAAAGGAAGTCAAGAGGAGGGGTGGCTTTCTTTACGGTCAGCATGCTGCTCAGTGCCTCGAGAAACAAGGGTTTCCAGATGTTGTAAACCATCCCAATTACTTTCCATACCAGATTGTGAATCTTGGGAAGGTTTACAGACATTACATGGTGTTCAAATTCTCCTGTCACTACATTAAAAGAGGAAATTAATCATTATTTTTTGCCGATGCTTTTCAAAGCATCGGCAGGTTGCGCTGACCTGCCGACGCTTTTAAAAAGTATCGTGTTTTCAACGACGCTTAAAAGCATCGTAAAATTTCAGCATTTTCAATGCCGATTTTTTAGCAAAAGTGTCGTTAAATAAAAAAAATACCGACGCTTTTTTGCGTCATTATTTAATGACGCTAAAAAGCATCGTTAGGTTCGCTTAATTCGACCCCCATTCTTTCATGTCCTAATCTATCTGCCGCCGCCCCTCCCACCCATTCCTCCCGTTCCCCCGTGCCCTAATCCCCCCCGACTCCCATCTCCGTTGATTCTCCGCCGCCAGCGCCGCACCCGCCGTCCACGCCGCACCGCCGTCCGTCGCTCCCCTCTGCTGCCGCATCCGTCCACGCCGCACCCGTGCCATCCATGCCGTACGCCGTCCGCCCTCCTCGAAACCATCCCACCGGCCCTCCTCCCCTCCCCCCTCCCGGCGGCCATCTTTGCAGGCCCAAAAGACCCCCCCGGTCCCCCTCCCCGACCCGGCCGCATCCCACCATCCCCTTCCCCGATGCCGTACCCCACTGCCCCCCCACCCCCCGCCCCCCCGGCCCGGCCACCGACCCAGCCAACAGGTGGCCCCCCTGTCCTCCCTCCCCGACCTCCGACACCCATCCCCAACGCCGCACCCCACTGCCCCCCCGACCCGGCCACCACCCAGCCGACAGGTGGCCCCCTTGTCCTCCCTTCCCGGCCTCCGACACCCATCCCGGCCCTCCCAGTGGGCCGTGCTCCTTGGCCCCCTTGCTCCCCGACCGCACCGCCTCCCTTCCAGCTATCGGTGCTCCTCCGCCCCCTCACTCTCCGACCTTAGGTATATAATTTGAAATTTTTTTAAATATATTTTGGATAATTTAAAATAGATAAAATATATATTAATTATTGACTGTCATATTTTTTTATTGAATGCAGATATTTGACAAAAAAATATCGTCCAGTATTTTCTCGTATTATTGTCCATCGTAAGTAATTCATTTCTCTAATAATGTTTTATTTTTTAGATTGGAAGATTATTCTCGTATATGGCATTATTTAGAAGTGTACGTAGTAGTTAGAGGATTTAGATAATATTTTAATTATTTTTGTTAATTATTTCTAGATTTAATTGTGATGCCTTAGCTTTTGATGGCTAGACTGATTTTGGAAAAGAAATTGTTTGTTTTATTGTATATGAGAATTTTGAATGACTTGGTTAGGATGCATGCTAATCCTAAGGGTTTATTTTGTTGATTCTTTTATTATTTGGTTGCCATCGAATAATTATCTAATTTAGTTATTAAAAATTTATGACACAGTACACAATATTTAATTAACATGAACGAGACTTGGGTCTCGGCCTTACGCGCTCAGGTCTTTGGTCCCAGTTGGCGTCGAAGGCATCCAGCCCTACGCGCTCAGACCGATGAAAGATGCCAGACAATGTTAATTATGAATTAATTTTAAAAAAAATTACATTGCATAGAACCATAGACCATCTTTTGATTAATGTATATATTCTATTGTATCCGTACATTAATTTATTTTTGTATGGATAAAAGAATTATGTACATTGGTCAATTGATTGTCCAGTATGGACAGTTTGAAAAATATGAGTAATTCTATAGGTCATTACAATAATCAAATGGTATGCTGAGGGTTCGAAAGAAATTTCGGACAGTATTTTTTTTTGTTCTCCCTATACGGGAGAACTAAGAAAAAATACTGCCGAAATTTTTTTCGGCTCTTATTGCATTCCATTTGATTACTGTAATTGACCTATAGAATTAATGCATTTTCTGAATGGGATAGGACCTTCTTTACCTATTAGTTGATGATAGCAAGCATTTACTATGTAAACAATATCATATCTAGATGTATTTTTGAGTCTTCAAGTTATATAATAAACTACAATAGCTGTTATTTTTTTGGATTTTATGAAATGACTGATATTTTTTACTCATTGCATTAATATAGATTGTATAATTTTTTTTATTTTTAGATAAATTGCAAGTTCGATTATTTTTATCCTACAACGGACAAAAGTTGGATAAATAAACCAAGGAATAGTAAAGAATATTTAGATGGAGTTCATGACTTCATTAAATTTAGTATGGAGAAAAGTAGTTTGAATGGAAAGATTTTATGTCCATATCGAAATGTGTAAATAGTTCTTCTTTAGATCCATAAATTGTTGAAGAATATTTGGTATGGAATGATTTTTTAAGAGTTATACCGACTGAATTTTCATGAGAAATCTATGTTGCCATCATCATGTAACCAACCTCTGACTCATTTTGGATCCACTAGCCTACAAGACAATTTTGCAAGAGATGATGATATAAGGGGTTTGATCATAGATGCTTTTGGACTTGGTGTTCAAAATTTAGGAGAATCTAGTAGTATACAAGAAACAGTTGGGATGTTTGATGGATGTACGCATACGGAACGTATGCATGTTGAGAGCCTATACATACATCTAATGATGAGATAACTCGTTATCACACCTTAATGAAAGATGCAGATGAAGAATTATATTCGGTTGTACGAAATTTTTTAAGATTTTTTTTCTTGTACATTTATTTCATTTAAAATATTTGAATGGATGGTCTGGAAAGAGTTTTACCATACTGCTCAAGTTATTAAAGGATGATTTTCAGAAAGCACTCGTTTACCACCATCGTATTATGAAGCCAAGAAAGTAGTACAGAAATTGGATCTTGGATACGAAAAGATTCATAGTTGTCCGAAAGATTGTATGTTATATCGAGGTGAAAATGCTAATCAAGAGTCATGCAATGTATGTGGATCTTCAAGATGGATAACACAAAAAGAAGATCAAGACAATGTACTGAATGAATTGGATGCAACGCGGAGTAAAAAGAAACCAACGAAGGTATTGCGTTACTTTCTTCTTATACCTAGATTGAAAAAGATTTATGCATCATCAAAAACAGCTTCATCAATGAGATGGCATGATGAAGGACGTACAAATGATGGAATGTTGAGACATCCAGCAGATAATCTTCAATGAAAAGCATTTGATGATAGGCATCCTGATTTTGCCTCTGATGTTCGCAGTATTAGGTTTGGCTTAGCTTCTGATGGCTTCAATCTATTTCGAACCCTGAGTTCTACCTACAGTACTTGGCCAGTCGTTTTGATACCTTACAATTTACCACCGTGGATGTGCATGAAACAATCATCACTTATCTTGTCAATGGTTATTCCAGGAGATAAGGGTTCAGGCAATGATATTGATATTTTCCTACAGCCTTTAATAGAGAATTGAAACAGTTGTGGGAGGGTATTGATGCATTTGATGCTTCCAACGGCCAAACATTTAAACTACGGGCAGCTTTGTTATGGACTATTAATGATTTTTCAGCATATGCCAATTTATCTGGCTGGAGTACAAAGGGATGGGTCGCATATCCTTGTTGTGGAGATTCAACACATTCAATTTGGTTAAAATATGGAGGTAAATTTTGTTACATGGGACATCGTCGATGGTTGGAAGCAAATCATCCGTTTTGATTTCAGAAAGATTTGTTTGATGGTACTATAGAATTGGGATGTGCCCCTATTCCATCTTTTATAACTGATGTTCATAGACAAATGGATGGCATCAATTACAGCTATGGTAAGCACTCAAAGTTCTCTAAAAAAAGAGGAAGGGATGATGTTGAAAGCTCAATGCACGAAGGGTTACCAAAGGAAGTCAGTATCAGTACTATAGATGCAGAGGTGTTTCAAGATCCAGACAATTATTTTGAGGATAAAAATGAGGAAGACACACAGATAGCATCTACACAACAGTCCAGTAAATATTTATAAAAAAATAAAGTATCTTTTTTGACTTACCTTATTGAAAACATAATCTTATTCGGCACAATCTTGATGTCATGCATATAGAGAAGAATGTTTGTGATAATTTACTTGAAACATTTTTAAACCTTGATGGAAAGAGCAAAGATAACATGAAGGCGCATCTTGATTTAAAAAAATGGGTATCTGACAAGAGCTTCATCTTAAAATACTTGCTAATGATAGAATTTATGTGCTCCTGCATGTTACACAATATCTGCTCGAGAAAAGGATAATTTTTTTGGGAGTTTTGAAAAGTATCAAGGTACCTGATGGATATGCATCAAATATTTCACGATGTGTGCATCTAAAAGATCGAAAACTTTCAAATCTTAAAAGTCATGATGGTCACATATTGATATAAGATATCTTTCCAATAGCTTTAAGATCGTCATTGTCGAAATAAATTGTTGCAATTGTACTTTGATTATCGTCATTCTTTAAGGCATTATGTTCAAAAGTTATTGATCCTCGAAAACTTGATCAATTAGAGTCCGATATTGTAATTACACTTTGCCAGATGGAAAAGATTTTTTTTTCTGGATTTTTTACTATAATGGTACATCTGCTCATTCACCTAGCTTCAGAAATTAAAGTTGGTGGACCGATACATTATAGATGGATGTATCCTATTGAGAGGTATTATTGCAAACTTTAAATCTTTTGATAATTTTATTAGAAACAATAGCATACTGATATTTTAATAAATATTTAATTTTTGAAGGTATCTTGTGCGTCTTAAAGATTATGTGCGAAATAGAGCCTATCCCGAGGGCTCGATTACTGAAGGATATATTGCTGATGAATGTTTGACATTTTGTTCAAGATATCTTCAAGGTGTAGAAACTATTTTTAGTCGATCTCAACGGCATAATGACTTTGTGGAGAATACAAAACTGTATAAGTTCTCAACTGCTGGAAAATTCTTGAGAAGAGCTAAAGTATTGTACTTAATCAAAAATCCTTAGCACAAGCACATCGTTATGTGTTACTTCATAGTGACATAATATCTGACCATCGCAGGTTAGTATATTTAAGGCATGACATCAAGATTTAAATTTTATATTAGATATAATATTCTAAATAATATATTTATATTTTATGTAGTAAATTTTTAATTTATCAGAGACGAGCCAATCATAACATTCGTCTTAAAACAAGGATTGAACAGCGATGGTTGGTCGAGTTATTCCCTATATGGCTTTCGAATCAGGTGTGATTTATATTTAATTGTGGGATACATTAGATTTTGATATATATTTAATATCAGATAACTCAACAGTACTTCATATCATTTTTTTTAAGTATCAAAGATGATGGAGAGAAATAATTCAGATGAACTAATAGCTCTTGCTCGAGGACCTAACAAGATTGTGAATAGATATAACGATTTCATAATTAATGGCTTTAAATTTCATACTAGAGAATGGGAAAAATTTAGAAAAATACAGAATAGCGGTGTTATAGTGGAAGCGGATGGAAAATCCTATTATGGTGCACTTAAAGATATCTATGAGTTGGATTATTATGAAAAATTTAAAGTAGTATTGTTTAGATGTGATTGGATAGACATAAACTCACCAAGGGATTTGAAACAAGATGCAAATGGATTTACACTTGTAATTTTTTCAAGATTGATACACACTGGTGTGTTATTGAAGGATGACCCATTCATTTTTTCATCTCAAGCTCGTCAAGTATTTTATATACAAGATGCAAAAGATAAAGATTGGTTTACTGTCATCAAAACAAAACCTAGAGACTTATATGATATGGAAAACCAAGTGGAAGATAATGACGATGACACTTATACATAATGTATGCCCTATAATTTTATGCTAGCTGATGATTTAAATGCTACGACGACGTTGATTAGGACAGAATTTGAAGAAAATACTACTGCTTGATTATTACTGATAATAATTATTTATGATGTATATAATTTACATTAATTATTGTATTATTTTACTCCATATATTAACTGATTCTACCTTTTATTTATATAAATGCTAGGTGACATCATGCGTCGCAGGGGACGATATGCTGGTGTGCAGTTCCAGTTTTCACAAACAGAGGTCGGTACGTCTTCTTCAGCACAGCAGCCTGAAGTCAGTTCAGCTGCATAGCATTCCGAGCCCTGTCTTTCTTCATCATCAGCACAGCACGATCCTCCTGTTCATCAGCCAGGTGATGAGATACACGTGCAGGGTATATATTATCTTTCATGTAATTTTATTTTTATTTTATTTTATATATATTTATGATATCATTATTTTTATATATTTTTTGCAGACGGATCTGGAAGAGTACGCCCCAGATGCAGACCCACAGTAGTACGAGATGTGTGGCAGATGCATGAGGGCGAGAAAATTATTGTGGAGTGCAATCAGCTAGGTTAGCCAATTAAGAAAGCTGCCTGCTTATTGACTTCATTTTTGGGGATTGTTGCTCGGAGGCCTAAGCTATGTCCGTTGGGCTATGCAAAATGGAATGACATGCTTCCAACGTACAAAGTTGAGCTCCTCCGAATTATAGAGGTAATGAATTGATGTTCATACTGTATATTAATTGTTAATCATTTATATAATTTATTTTATTTAAATTTTTTTTTTATAGAGCAAGTTTGTTCTCCCTCCATCCACTCATGATTTTGTAATGAAGTCTCTCAACCGCAAATAAAAAGAATATAGAGCACAATTGAAGAGGGACTATATGAGATAGGGTATGACAGAGGAGGAGGTTGCTAGGAATTATCCTCCTGATGTACCCCCTCATCAGTGGATGGAGTTGGTTCATTATTGGTTCTTCGAGAAGGCACAGGTATATTATCTGCTCATTATCTTTTCTTTTAAATATTTTATAAAAATATTGATTTATATTGTATATTATATATTATATATATAACAAGTTCTTTACTTTATTTTACAAACTTATTCTGCTATTGGTAGAGCTGCACGAGCAGCTCAGTCTGTTCCTCATACATCGGGGTCGAAGAGTTATGCACGACTCCAACAGGAGTTTGTATGTTCCTTAAACTTTCATAATTAACTTCTAATTTTTATGTTGAAATATTTATATAACTAATATCATTATGTATCGTGGACCATGTCTGTATCATGATACTCATATATTTTTTTAAAATTGTTATAACTATTTCCTTAAAATTAAAATTATTTGTGTAGGTGGATGAGCATGGGAGGGAATCCGGTAAAGTGAAGTTTTATCGGATGACTCATACTCATCAGGATAGTACTTTTGTTCGAGATGAGTCGAGAGATTTATATGTACGGCATTATTAATATTCTATTTTTTACAATGATTTTAATTTAATTTTGTTAGCTATTAATGTATAACTCTTATTTTCAAAATAAATACAGGAGAGGACTACATCTCTTATTGCGGAGCGTGACGATGAGTCCGCAGTATCTATGCAACAGAGCCGTATCAAGGTCGACGTGTTCACAGAGTTGATGGGACCAGAGCGCTACGGCCGAGTTAGGAATTATGGAGTAGGAGTCACCCTCACTCAGTTATCTGAGGTTAGTAGATATACGCAACATGCTGCAGTAGATGCTCCGGATTCACGCATCCGCAGACTCGAGATGGAGATACAGGAGATTAGACAGAGTCGTGCTGCTGAGATGGAGGAGATGCGACAGAGCCGTGTCGAGATGTAGGCCATGAGGGGACAGATTGATCGGCTTACATCTTTATTAGAGATGTATGGCCCATCTCAGATAAACACATATTATTAAATATATATTTTTATATTAATTTAATGATCTATATATTTTTATTTATAGATATGCAAATCAAGCTTTTCATATGTTTCTTGTAGGCTCTTGGCACATCAGGCACCCGTCGAGACGGCGGCACGTCACGTGGAGACAACGACAACCATCCACCTGCAGATTGACATCATTTTATTTTTATTGTAGTCTTATATTTTCTGTATGCTTTTAGTTAGGTTGAACTCTTGATTGTAATGGACGATTAGTACTTTATTTTTATTTGTATAAAACAATGTCTTTTGATTTGGTTAAATTTGCTATTGAAGTTTGCTTTTGGTGTGAATGGTGGTGATTGTACAGGTTTATATTTGAATAACTGATATAATTTTATACAGAAATGTATGTATTTTTTTTTTTATATATAAAATCTGTATATTTTTTTTCTGTTAAAAAAATTAACGACGCTTATAAGCATCGTTAATAGACTGATTAACGACGCTTATAAGCATCGCTAGTGACTTAACTGCCGACGCTTTGAAAAGCAACTTGGTAGAGTGGAGGACGCGTTGTCATTAATGACGCTAAAAAGTGCCGATAAAATTTAATTTTACGATACTTTAAAACATCGTTAGAAAATATTGCGATGCTTTTAAAAAGCGTCGGCATTTTTCGTCTCCACTCTTACATAGGCGACACTTTCGCGACGCTTTCGTGACGCTTTTTGAAATGTCGTAAAGCTTATTTCCGACGCTTATTAGCATCGTAAAATACCTTTTATAGCGTCGCCTTTTACCATTTTCGTTGTAGTGTGTCTAGTAATTTTCTCTAAGAATGAATAAAGATTGCAGTACCGAGTGCAACTATTGGTAACCAAGTTTTGTCTCGATGTTTTACATGAGAAAATCTTTTCCCCTTCAGTATAGTGCAAGCCATATATCTTGTGTTGATAACTATTGTAGCAAGATATCAATAAACAAAAAATTGAAGAGATAAAGAACAATGCAAATATATAGGATTTATGTAAAAAACTCTTAAATCGAGGGAAAAACTACGGGTGAAAAAGGATGAAGATTTTCACTATTTTGAATCATAGAGATTACTAAATATAAGAAAAAAAATTTAGAAAAATACTCATGCCTCCAATACAATATATCTCGCCAAAACAGATGCACCGAGATATAATCAAAATACGAACTGAGCCCATATCATAGATTTTGGGCGAACCTCCAAATTCCAATCGAAGCACCGTATCACCATGGTAACGATATTAGGCCACTTGTTGGACTACTCTATGCTCCAGCCAACAAATTGAAATGGCTCTTATTATCTCTGTGATCAGTACTAATTTAAAATATACAAGGCATGTCTACAATAACAATGGCTGGGTTTTGAGTTGCAGATAACTCATTTTACTATTTCCAAAAGGACATGCACTAACTGCATCAAGGTTTTTCTTATATTAAAAAAAAATAAAAAAGCACTCCATCAAGGCAATTGTTGTTTACGGGGATGGCCGATGCAAGGAACGTCCACTGTTCCACGTACTGATATGCGGGACGTTCATGCCATGAAAAACTCGGGACTGTATGGAGTTATCATCAAACGAGGTGAAGGCAAGCATAAAATGGCTTGGAAAATCTCATGTGAAAGGATCTTGATGATAAAATGGGAATTCAAAATATGCTTCTAATTGGGAATTCAAAATATGCTTCCAATATCCAATTAGAAAAGACAAAAAACTAAGTGGAAACATAATAATTATAGCAAAAAGGAATTGGTGTAAGAGGCCACAAATACCCACTTTATTTAATTTTTTATTAATCAATATTTGGCCTCAAGTGCAATCATTGACATTACAGATTGCAACTCAACCAGGTGGATTTATACTAATCAACTTGAACTTGTCAATGCCATCATGATACAGCATTGTATGATTATTTGTTGACCAATATTGGATGGATGTCTGGTCAGGACACCATCTCTCAAGATCTTTTCAGTACCATGCGATGCAGCAGGAAAAAAGAAGAAACAAAACAAAAGAAAAATAATCAAAATACGTGGATCAACCACAAAAGGGCTCACCTCCACGGGTATGCAAACTTCACTATGAAAAAAAAAATTTACAAGAGGAGACCTCACCCTCAATCCTTGTACACCCAATTCTCTCTTACCTGAAGTTCCCCTCACAAAAGCTCTCTCTCTCTTGGAAGACCCCCTGAACCCTGAAGTGTCTGGTGACCGCTGTCCAGGAGCCTCCTGCTCCTCTTTCAGCGCTTCCGCCTCTCTCTTCTCTTGGGTTCCGTACAGGCTTCGTACGGCGCAAATCCGAACCACACACCTCTCTGTTACCGATCAGCCCTATTTAAAGGGTTAAACATGGTTTAAAACCTAATTAGAGAAGGATTAGGAGTCCTAAACAAAGCCATATAACCCCTGGACCGTCGGATCAAGATCGGGAGCCACCCACGCCCTCAGATCGCGCTCCGGTCCACGAAATAGTACCGTTGACCGCGAAAATGCGTGGGAAACGCCCATGCGGTCCACAGGCCCAGTCGTGGACCGCCCGGTCCACGGTGGATCGGAGAACAGGGCCAGCAGGGCCGGCCCGCTCCCGCGCGCGCCTGGGCCGCGCGCCCGCCTGGGCCTCCCGCCTGCATGGGCCGCGGGCCTAGGTCGCACGTCCCGCACGCCTCCGCTTGCGGCCGCGCCGCTGCCGCCCGCCGCCGGTCGCCGACGGTCCTCCACCACCTCGAATCTCGTGCCGACTTCAAAAGCTCGTATCTCCTCCATCCGAGCTCCGTTTCAGATGATCTTGGTCTCATTGGTCTCCGTTTTTCGCCGCGAACCTCGCTGTGGGCTGAATCTCGAGATGTCAAATCCTAACAATCTTCACCTCGACTCAATATTCGGCCTCCTCCAAACTCCGAGAGCTTCTGGATCTCCTCGCCCCCATGCCCTGGGGTAATCGCCTGCTGATCATGGATGGGCAAACATGGGAGTTGAGCTAGGCTGCTCGATCCCATCTCCGTCATATGCTGTGCTTCTCCTGATCTGAATCTGCTCGGGGCATCGTCCTGCGGCAATAGGAATCTCATCTTGCGACGTCGCCTCTCGTCCTCCCGAGTCTCCTGTCTCGTGCCCGATCCGCCTCCTGGAGCTCCACCTCACTCTGGGCTCCACCTGGCTCCCGAAGCTCCACCTCGCACTGGGCTTCCTGCCTGGTAATAATGTCTTCTGCTCCCCTTCTTCCCCTCCAGCACAATCCTATCGCCGCGTAGCACCCTCAGGATTCCTCTACCAGCTACCGTCCTGTAGCCTCTCGAATCCAGTCTGCTAAGTGAGATAAGATTCTGCCTGAAATCGGGTATGTATCGGACCTCCCCCAATCTCCTTACTGCACCATCATGTGTCCTCCAGCTGACCGTCCCAATGCCTCTGATCGCATAGCTCGATCCATCCGGCAGATATACAGTGCTCTCATTGTTCTCCAGGGAGTCAAACTGCTCCTCTCTGCAACATACATGATAGGGGCATGCAGAATCTAATATCCATTGCTGAGAAGAAGTAGATACCTCATTAGATATCTCCAGGACATCTCCATCTAAATCGCTGCCGGCCGTCGCTACAGCAGCCACCGTCCGATTTTTAAGTTGAGGGCAATCTCTGGCTAGATGCCCCAACTCCTCACACCAGTAACACCTGGTTTTGCTCAAGTCCCTCTTGGACTTAGACCGCCCTCGTTGCGATCTCCTGTCGCTCCGTCTACCACCTCCTGCTCTTTCATAAGCCACCAAAGCTGAGCTATCGCCACCTGAGCTCGAAGCTGGGTTCTCCCTCCTGAGAACCTCATTCTGGAGTATCACCGCGGTGACCTCATCCATCTTGATAGTGCTCTTCTTCACTAGAAGAGCAGTCACCAAGGACTCGTACGAAGGGAGAAGCGATGCTAGCAAAACTAGCGCCCTGATCTTCTCCTCAACGTTCTCGCCAACGCTGAGAAGGTCGATGAGGATCTTCTGGAAGTGGCTCAAATACTCCTGCACGCTCTGTCCCTCAGTCATCCGCAGTTGGTAAAACTGCCTCCAGAGGAAAAGTGTGTTGGTGAGAGACTTCGCCATGTACAACTCCTCGAGCTTCGACCACAGCACCGTCGGAGAAATCTCGCTCAGCATATGGATCACCACCTCATCCGTCAGGTACATACGGATGGTACTCACCACCTGCATCTGTAGCCGTTTTCAATCCCGCACCTCCATGGTGGTCGGCTTCTCATCGCACAAGAGAGCTTCGATCAACCCCTGTTGGATGAGCACGTCCTTCACCCTTGCCTGCTACAAGGAGAAATTGCTCTTACTATCGAACTTGTTGATCTCCATCTTGATTGTTCCTGTCTTCTCCATCTTCAGTCTTGCTCACCACCACTGCAATCTACGTCCTTGTACCGCCTTGCTCTGATACCACTTGTTGGGTGGATGTTTGGCAAGGACACCACCTCCCAAGATCTTTTCAGTACCACGCGATGCAGCAGGAAGAAAGAAGAAACAAAACAAAAGAAAAACAATCAAAATACGTGGATCAACCACAAAAGGGCTCGCCTCCACGGGGCATGCAAACATCACTATGAAAAAAAAAATTTACAAGAGGAGACCTCACCCTCAACCGTTGTACACCCAATTCTCTCTCACCTGAAGTTCCCTTCACAAAAGCTCTCTCTCTCTTGGAAGACCCCCTGAACCCCTGAAGTGTCTGACGACCGCTGTCCAGGAGCCTCCTGCTCCTTCTCTCTCAGCGCTTCCGCCTCTCTCTTCTCTTGGGTTCCGTACAGGCTTCGTACGGCGCAAATCCGAACCACACACCTCTCTGTTATCGATCAGCCCTATTTAAAGGGTTAAACATGGTTTAAAATCTAATTAGAGAAGGATTAGGAGTCCTAAACAAAGCCAGATAACCCCTGGACCGTCGGATCAAGACCGGGAGCCACCCACGCCCTCAGATCGCGCTCCGGTCCATGAATAGTACCGTGGACTGTGAGAAATGTGTGGAAATGCCCATGCGGTCCACAGGCCCAGCCGTGGACCGGAGAACAGGGCCAACAGAGCCGGCCCGCTCCCGCGCGCGCTTGGGCCGCGCGTCTGGTTGGGCCGCGCGCGCGTGGGCCGCGCGCCCGGCTGGGCCGCACGCCCGCCTGGGCCTCCCGCCCGCATGGGCTGCGGGCATGGGTCGCGCGTCCCGCGCGCCGCCGCCGCCCGCCGCCGGTCGCCAGCGGTCCTCCGCCGCCTCGAATCTCGTACCGACTTCAAAAGCTCGTATCTCCTCCATCCGAGCTCCGTTTCAGGTGATCTTGGTTTCATTGGACTCCGTTTTTCGCCGCGAACCTCGCTATTGGCTCAATATGGGCTGAATCTTAAGGCGTCAAATCCTAACAACCAATATTGTTTTGATACACATTTCAGGACTGAACAATCCAGTAGTCCGTACATCTCCCCTGAGGATTTTCATACAACTTTTTGTCGGTTACAAATGTTTAGAGAAGGGCAGGTGGACATTTTCCAATAGGAGATGAAATGGATGGACCGAAACCTCCGGCGAGTGTTACTGTAGCATTTCCCATCTTTATTTGTTCAGCTTGATCTAAAACCAGTATTACTATGATGTATAAATGGTTGCTGCATTGTTGCGGGCTGTTTAGAGATACAATAGACTCTCTCTCGAGTAAGCATTTCAGCTTTCTACAAGCACTTATTATTTCACTGCTTCATGGACGGGAGCTGCCCCAGAGAAACAGAGAGCCAAGCTGATGATATCTGCTGCCATGGGATAATCATTCCCACCCAACAATAAACAAACTAGCAGCAACTGATCCGTTCACATCTCTCTTCCACTCTTTATGACCTCTGCACTGCTTTTTCCTGGCTTCGAGGCAGTGATCAGATTGCTGCTAGGTGGGTGAAATGGTGTGAACCTTCTATGATTTGTTCGCGTCCTGAACCCCACATTGTATGGAGAAACTGTATTTATATAGTGGTCAGGACTCAGGATGTTAATGATGAGAGCGTGGGATTTTTGCGGTCGTGTTCTTTCTGCTGCGTTAGGTTGATTTGTATCTGTTGATTGTAGGTCTTAACCTTCTTGGGTGAAACTTCTTCCCTGAAACTTCTTATCTTGAAGTTTTAAGCAATGTAGAATGTTGTTATGGACATCCTGGCTTCCCTGTAGGCCATTTTGGGCTATTCATTTTATTTCTCTTGAAGTGTACGTAATACTTCCTCTGAAACAGGTACATGTGTTGGAAATGGATAGAAATGTCTGATAATTTATTAATGTTTACTGAGTGAAAGATCAAAGCATGCAATTGTATGTCCTCATACATCGATAACTATATATAATGGATCTCGGCCCGTGGAACAATGTAGATAAGGAAAGCCGGCAAAATGGGTTTATAACTTTGAGAAAAAGATTGGCTCTGAGGGTTGGGCACAGGGTCTCAGTCTTGAACCCGTCAGTTGTTGGCGGACTGCTCAAGTTGCATCCGCAACAGCGGGTCACCGCATGCTTGCTAGGAGACGGATTGAGAAAGACCCTCAAGGGAGCCTTCCACGGATGTCGAACAGCCGACTCAAAATTGGTACAAACAAGGGAAATCCAACTATTTAATTAAATAAAGCATTGTGATGGCCCCATGGATGCTCGTAAAATGTGATTTCTATTCAATGTTCTGAATACGTCTATAACTATAACCATTACCACATGATAACATGATGAAGCAGCAAGGCTAGCTGATATACTGTAGCTTATATTATATATTCTCAAAATATGCAATCACATATGGTACTTGAGTTAATTGAATTTTAGGAGAAGGTATCTTTTCTTCCTTCCAACGATATTCTCATATTGACTTTTTTGGACTGAAATAAGTTAAAGTCAATCTAATTATAAAACCTATAACATAGAGCATGCATGTATCTTACTGTAGCAGTTGAATGAGCAAAAACATGCAGGAAAGAAGAAAATTCAAATCCAATATTTTGTTTAACTTTATTGCATGCGAATAAAAACTATGATCAAGAAGGTAACTGCATTCAGTATGGGGAGATGGCACTGGCTAGTCTTTAACGTATGCCATTGGCCTGCCCATGTTTAGAGGCCACCATTTTTCTCATCAGTGGCTGTCCTTGAAGAACTTATGCTGATTAAAATGAACTCATGAGAAAAGCTCAGTTCATCTTGGAAGCAGCTTCTCAATATCTTCAAAAGCCTATATTTGTTACGTTGCGTAACACCCAGAGTTCCCGCAAACACTTCAGTAGGGTTTGCTCCTAATGAAGTGTCTGAGGGAACTACAAGGGACAGCCAACTACAAGAACATGAGCCAGGCCTTAACAGAGGTTCGTGACACAAGCCTTAACCAACCACCTACGGTTGTTAGTTATATAATTAGTTCTCATCCAGAGACCAAAGTTCCCCCAAACACTAAGGAGTTGACAACTGGCTCTCATGGCTTAGCTAAGCTAGACTAAGGAAGTGGATGGAGGGAACTCTTGTGCATGCACACCCAACTCTTGCTTCAGGAGTGCCACTTCTAAGCGCCAGTTACAATGGGATATCTCTGTTCATTTATCTTGATAAGGGGTTGCAAACTTCTAGGGCACCGGCCACATTCAATGAACCTAGACGCTATCCTGTCTTATGCATGGAAGGAAGGGGAATAACGTATCCTTGGTAGTCACAGTGCCATCTGTGGTTATCTTTTATGTGATGAAAGGTATGTGCATCACTTCAAGTGGATCAAGAACATCGAGCACTCGACTGTAAGGAGTATTCGCTCCGAGACCAAGTTGGCATCTCTGAGAGACCGACATATAGATAAAAAGGAACATGAGAGGCTCATTAATAATTCCTAGCAAGAGGTCGAGATAAAGGGGTGCACATGTGGGATTCCCTTCCTTCTACGTGAGCTGAAAATGAGGCTAGGTTCAATGTATGCAGGCTAGCTTATGCAAACCAGGTGTTTCTTTGTGCGCCGTAACTAATGGATACCATTAGTGTGAACTGATCAGAAGCTTTCAGTCGAGGGAAAATCTTATAAATAGGGACCAAGGGTGGTGCTCTCAAAAACAAATTGGTAAAGGATAAGGTGCTAGGGTAAGCGAGGATGTGAGCCTTGTAAGCTTCTCAAACCTTTGATGTGGGGCTTTCCTCATATATTTTTGGTGAGGATATATAAGCCAAGTCAGCAAGTTGGTTGTCCCCTGGAGTTCCCTCAGACACTTCATTAGGCCGTTCTCTTCAATATAGGAGACCATAAATCCTACTGAAGTGTTTGGGGGAACTCTGGGTGTCACTCAACAAATTCTGAGCCTCTATCAAGAATAATTTACTGGGCCAAGTTGCTGGACGAGAAGTGCAATCAAGCAAGTTGGTTGTCCCCTGGAGTTCCCTCAGACACTTCATTAGGCCGCTCTCTTCAATATAGGAGAGCACAAACCCTGCTGAAGTGTTTGGGGGAACTCTGGGTGTCACTCAACAAATTCCGAGCCTCTATCAAGAACCATTTAGTGGATGAGAAGTGTAATTAATCGGGCAAGTTGGTTGTCCTCTGGAGTTCCCTCAGACACTTCATTAGGCCGTTCTCTTCAATGAAGGGGAGCATAAACCCTACTGAAGTGTTTGGGGGAACTCTAGGTGTTACCCAACAAAAAAGACGGGTCTTTCGAGCTATCGCTTGCCGCCTTATAAGCTTCCCTTTGGTTTTCTTGAAGGTTCGGTTCGACAGGCATTGCTTCATTGAAGCAAGCTCAATGGGCCAAATGGTTGTGCTTTCGGCTTCCTCATATCTGTCATCATCATCATCATCATTGTAATCACTTAATTATATAGCTTTTAGAGCAAGAATTAAATATATTATGTGATAGTCAACAAATTAAAAATTTCTTAGGGATAACTATTTGCCACCTGGTACAATATTTTTGGGCATTTGGGTTTCGAATGCTCATGATGAGGCTTTACGAGAAGCCGTGAAGATAAAGCTAGTCAACCCCTGCGGTTACCGCAGACACCAGCCATGTAATGCTGGAGACTGTTCAACATTCACCCATTAGGGTTGGGAATGGATAATAACACATTGCCACACTCCTGACTGGCTTGGACTCATTTGCACCCCTAGCAATCACCATAGGGAGCAAGCCCGCATTTGGCAAGCTTCAATATGAATATTTTATCGCATCAGTGAACTCCATGTAGGGAACTCTGATTCAGTGATTCCTTTTGAGCACATTCATGGCATATGAAAATTTGATTAGTTTTATAAGGAAAATTAACATATTTGTATAACTAAATTTCATACATACATACATGTATGCATGTATGTATAAGTTTACACTTGCAACTTAAATTTTGAAGGCAGTCAAGGGGAAGGGTGGCTTTCTTTATGGTCAGCATGCTGCTCTGGGCCTCGAGAAAGAAGGGTTTTCAGATGTTGTGAACCATCCCAAATTTCCATACAAGATTGTGAATCTTGGGAAGGTTTACAGACATTGCATGCTGTTCAAGTTCTCCTTCTAGTAATATTCTCAAAGAAAAAGTAAAGGTTGCAGTAATAAGTGCACCGACTGGTAACCAAGTTCTGTTCTCGGTGTTCTAGTACATGAGAGAATCTTTTCCCCTTGGGTAGTGCAAACCATAGTGCATGCCATATTTCTCTTCTTTCTTGGGTTGATAACAGTGGTTGGGTTTCGAGTTGTAGGTGGGCCATCTTAAAACACTCTTTCGTTTCCAAAAGGACAAGCATTGACCATATCAAGGCAATTGTTGCTTACGGGGATGTCTGAGGCAAAGGAACATCCACTGTTCCATGTACTGATCTGTGGGACGTTCCATTCCATGAAAAACTCGGGACTGTTGGAGTTATCATTGAACTAGATGAAAGGCAAGGATAAAATGGCCTGGAAAAGCTCATGTGAAGGGCTCTTGATGATAAAATGGGAATTCAAAATATGCTTCCAACATCCAATTAGAAAAGACAAGAAAACTAAGTGAAAACTTCATTACATTTGAGGACCAAACAATTCGGTCCACACATCTGCCCTGAGGATTTTCATAATTCCATGCAGAAGGGAGTATTTTGATTGTCGGTTACAAACGTATGCAGAAGGGCAGGTGGACATTATCCAATAAGAAATGACATGGGTGGACTGAAACTTCTGGCGAGTGTTACCGTAGCATTTCCCATCTTTATTTGTTCAGCTTGATCTAAAACTATTATTATGATGCACAGATGGTTGCTGCATTGTTGTGGGCTGTCCTGAGAGATACAATAGATTCTTTCTGGGTAAGCACTCCATCTTTCTACATGAATTGAGAAGCACTCATTATTTCACAGTTTCACAGCTTCATGGACAGAAGCTGCCCCAGATAAACAGAGAGCCAAGCTGGTGATATCTGCCTCCATGGGATAATCTTTCCTACCCAGGAATAAACAAACTAGCAACAACTGACCGCTCAAATCTCTTTTCCACTCTTCCAGAAGTTCCATTGAGTGGAAACCGTCAAATTCCATATGCTGAGCCCAAAATTCATCTCTGTCCCTCTTGCAGTCCCCAGGCACAATGAATGCTGCGAATCACAAATTATGTGGTTTGCTTTGGCTCCTAATGTGGATGGTTTCCCAAAGGATCCCCAGAAAACCTATGAATACAGGAATCCACCTGTGGCAAGTTCTGATAATTCATATACCTGGGCAGCATGTTTTCCAGGGAGATGGGAATAAAAAAAAAAAAAAAAAGGAACACTTTAAACACCATGGATCTAAAAAGGCCATGAGAATTTTCAAGCACTCAAACAATCACCCACAAAAAATCCCCTTTAGCATTAACAATGTAAAGACCTAGCTCTGTTGCTCAGATGCTAAGCACCACTCTACAGCAATTATCAAAAAACATAAAACTCCAAATGTATGTCCAAAATATTCAGATTCGGATGAATTATTGGGTGATAGAATTTTAGTGAGAGCATGGGGTGTCGTGGTCTTCTTAAAGTCAATCTTGTCGACCTTCACCTCTCCATCAATTAGCTCATAGACATACACCACAACTCGGAGTCCATCAATGTCCATAAGCACAAAGCTTGGGTTGACATCATAGGTGATGCTGCTATAGGCACCAGTTGCAGAGCCTGGGTTTACAACGACACCACCCTCATGCTTGTAGGCCTTGAACTGATGAGTGTGGCCTGTCACAAGGATGTCAACATCCAATTGCCTCTGAAGCATCGCTAAGGAATCCAAGTCACCCCATGGTATGATCTGCATTTATTTTATCAATAAAGTTAGAAAAGTAGTCACATGACAATGCATGCTTCAAATAAGTTAATGAAATAAATAGCTAAAGAAGGGTATTTGGATGGGTAAACGGTTTTATAATGATATAAATGACGTTTGAACTTGGCTAACAATAAAAGTTCACAGCATATTAAGCATGAAATAAATATCTAAAGAAGGGTTCTTGGATGGGTAAACGATTTTATAATAATATATATGATGTAAGAACTTGGCTAACAATAAAAGTTCACAGCATATCAAGCATGATGTTAAGAATACCAGAACTTCAGAAGTTACATTAACAATGGTGATCAACTCCCATGTAGTGAGATGTTAGATATTAATCTAACTAAACAACAGATAAATGGCTTTATCAAACCAATAAATGAAGGTTTATCTTTATATCGATCCCTGCATCTGTCATGAAGAAAGAATCATAACCTCAATCTGGTTCATGGATAAGGTTGTGCGCATTAGTGTGTAACTAGTGCTTCAAAATAACTTAATCATTCAAATATTACTTGAGAGCCTCTACTTGTTCTAGGTGAGTAAATACAAGGAAATTTATTCTGTTAGCATCTCTAACTCTCTAACCACCATATTAGTTTTGAGTCTGTTCTCCGAAAAAGCATTGCCATTGTTTGACCATTTCCTTTGCTAAGCAGCTATTTCAGATCTTCAGAAAAAACTAGAGAATACATTTTCCACACAGTTCACTCTACCAAACAGGAATGACAAATCAAATGATGCCATTCATGGGGATCAATTATTATGTGCCCATAAACTCATGACAACGAACACAAACAACAAACACATAACATGAGAAGATTTTAATTTGTTTCTTCATTTAGCATTTCACAGATGATAACATCAAAAAGCTGAAGTGCCATCTCAGATTGTATTATGAAAAATGATGATAAACTTTTCCTGGGACAATATTGATATTGCTCCTGATTTTTCCAACACTTATACTTAAAGAGCCCAAAATTGACAACTGAGTCCAGACAAGGACATAAACATTTCCAATTGATCCACTATATACATCCTTTTATTCTTCTGAGTTTGGGACTTCCAGCCACAGACTACCAAAGATGTTTGTGTGAGTTTAAAGCATGCATTCTCACATTGTTCCAACTTCAGATGGTTTAATAAACAGTCTTTGAGACCAAAACTGCTGAAAATATAGACTCATACCTTTATTTAGAGCAATTCAATAATTTTCATCAAATTATATTCCAGCTTTAAATTCAGTCAAAAAAAAGAAATTATATTCCAGCTTTAACTCCTACATAGACAAAAAATGAATATATAGTTTCCAGCTTGATGCCCAACTCCCTTCTCCCTTTCATGTTTCTTCTTTGGCATGTCTTGCCATGTAAATGGACTCGTCTCCCAACGAAACAAACATCTTCTCTTCTCCTCCAAACCTTTCGGTTGATAGAATTCTTAAGCATGGTCATTGATTAGCATGGAGAGTCAAGCTTGGCAAGAGCCTCTTAGTTGCACCCCTCCAAATGGAGGATGTTCCAGGTTCAAAATCGAGGTTCTGAGTTTGAAAACTTGAGAGGCATTTCTCCTAGTATTTGGAGCTGGGTAATTTTCCTGGTTAGCTCATAAAACTTCAGATAGTATGAAAGAGGTATCAGCTCATGTAATTCTGGTCAAAAGTTATGCAATCAAAATTAATGAGTCCTTTGAGCATAGAGAGTTAGGTTCGCTATTTTACCATCTTTGCATTTACTAATGTATTTTGCTAATATGGTTTATGTGAAAATGTCATCAGTGCTTTCTTTCATGGTAGAGATGGAAAAAGAAGTGATTATCAACTGTACATAGCCAAGTTAAAGATCAAAGGATAACAAAAGGTCATAGAAAACATTGGGAAGAAGAAAGGAAAGTGTGGTTAGACAAGTGGAATTCAGGTACCAAGTGGAGCTTAAGAATACAATTATGCTTCTGCCATTTAGTGCTATCAGGATGGGTTCAGGTCCATGGGTTTCGCTAAACCCAGAACCAACCTGTTGGGGTTTTGGGTCTAACTTCTGTTCCATACCTAGTCCTCTGAAGGATCGGATAAGGTCCAGGTTTAGGTAATAAAAATATGCATTGGGTTCAGGTCAGGTGGAGAACAAGTTCGGATACCCATGAGTATCAACCATTGTTTCTTGAAAAGTTAATCAAGCTAATACAATGCATACCTTGAAAAGTTCATCAAAAAAAATCCAACATATGCTACAAAATTTAAATCATGAACAACAAGCAATTGATGATTAACTACATAGTAATAATTGAATAAAAATTCAAAAGAGACAACTTATTTATTGTCAAGTATAAACACACAAAATGTTCTAACATGTCATTAATTTTTGTTCTGTCCCTCTACGTTACATAATAAAGTTTGATATGCTAAAGTTTCAGGACTGAAGGATGTATAATTTACATATGCATGTGTTTACTGTGTAGGTAATAAAATAGGTAATTATGCAGTTTCGGTTTCGGCTCAATTTAAAAACCTTAAACCTAAACCCAAGCTGAAGTTTCTATGGGTCTAACTTTGACCGCTACCCAACCCATTCATCATCAAGTTCGGGTGGAGTACTGGGTTTGCAGGTTGGAGTGACAGCCAAATTAGTGAGGCATCTTATTGATTTTTTTTTTTTTTGGCCAAATTTCAGTTCTAACATGCTTTCAGTTCAATGTGACCTTAATCTTTGGGGTTGATGGGAGCCAGAATTGTAGGGTGAGTTGAAACAAATCTCTGCTACTTGTTGTCTTGGTGACCAAGTTCCTTCTGGCACCATGGTAATACAAGGGGCGATGATGGAATTGCAGCTAGTAACTAAATGCGTAGAAAGCTTACACTTATTATCAAGGAGTGGAAGATATTGCATCAATAGACCAAGTAAATAATGGTGATATATTTTCCTTGGTCCGTCTGGATCAAGGTTTTAGGTCTCAGTCTTAGTACCAATTTTGATTGGGCACCAGGTCCGCACAGTACTAGGATGCCCCTGTGCCAACACTTCGGACTTGGCATCTCAGTACCCAGCAGGTCCCCCACTTTTTAGATTTATTGTTTCCAATTTGTTTTGATGCTCTTTATTGTCGTTTAGGACTTTTTAATGTATAATTCAATTGGGTGAGGTTTTTGAGCCATAATGGGCCTACTATGCTGTTACCAATCCCAAACTCAGCATGGTTTTCCCTTACATTTTCGTTTTTCAGCCATTTCTAGTGCCAAATAAAAGATGCAAGAGGAGACAATGTAATTCATACAGAATTTGGTTGGAGGAGGCTGAATATAAGTTCTCTTCAACTTCTTCCTTTCCTCTCCTCCAAACATCAACCCACCCCCGCTTCCTCGCTATGCTCGAATGTCAAAGCAGATGAAGCCTGTTGGGGCCTTTGGACCACCACCCAGCTAATATTGACTGGTACTGGATGGTGCTCATCCCTATCCTGCTTAATATTGATGTTGTCAAGCGATAACAATCAATACCAAACAGTTCTAATGGGATCGGGTTCCCATATGCATCCCAGAACTTGGTCAATTCTTGGTCCAATATGGGATGCCCAGAATGAATGGATATTGGCTAGGACTTGGAACCATGCTTTAGATATATCTGAGAGTGTGTCAATATAACTCTACTAGACCACCTGATTTTCACCTAGGATAGATAGGATAGAAATATCTAGTCAGGGAAGGGGGTAGGACATTCCACTACCTTAAATTGTGAGCAAATTGGAACTGACAGTTGATGTTTTCATAGACTCATATTTTTATGAGGTAATGCTATACCGGCCAGAGAGTTTAGGCAGTAAAGGCAAGAATATATAACTGTTGTAACATCAATAAGACACTAACACCTGTAGAAAAGATAGAAACAGACCCAAAGGGAAAACCAACCTGATGGCCATGACACAGCCCAACCTTGAACTGACCAATGGTAAGAGTCTCGGTCTCTGGATAATGAGATTCCTCATCATATTCACCTCGAGTAACATGCAAATCAGGACACAGGCTTTTCAAGTAGTCATGAACTTCCTATGGAAAAGGAAAACAATTGAGCTGTGAAAGTCAATAGTAGATGGAAATAAAAAGAAAAAACCACAAGTACCAAAAATTTACACACTTTTGTCAAATTAGGTTTCATGGCTCTAACATTATGAATCACAACTAATATAATTGCATAAAAATTCTTCAGAATATAAAGTGGAGTTGCTTCAAACAGCTTGTTGACTATCAATATAAGTAATTAAAAATGAAATACAGCTAAAATGCTAAAAAAATTGGCATCCCATCACAAAATGATATATCAAGAATGAAAAAGCTTGCTGTAGGAGAAAAAAAGAAGGGTTGAACTCCATTCTAATAGACTTAAATCCAACTTCACTAAAATATTTAGATTAAGGACTTCAAAATGACCATCAAAATCAAATGTTGAGTCTGGTTGGTTCCAGAATGAGTCAACTAAATTTAAGATTACCCAATTCATGTGCACATCCAATATGTCTATTTCTTAAGTCCAGTAAACTCACTATCTTTATGGAAATAAAATAGGTATTTGGTATAAGAATAAGATAAAAGCAACTTTTTCTAGCTTCTCCCAAAAGCAGCTTCTGACTTTTGCTAATGTAAGAAGCATATAGATCCTCACAAAACACAAACCTTTTTTTAAGAAGTGGCTTTTCTTTTTTTGAACTTGTAAAATCATAGAAATCACATTTTTGAGTATCACCAAGTTTTCTAAGCTTGTCTGGAAGATCTCTACTATATTTATGAGACAAACTATTTTTTGACAACGAATCTGCATGGGTGAAAAATACAGAAGAGGGGCACAACCAACCGCAAACAACTTACATGGAGAAAAGCCTGTTAAAGGAACTTACAGCAATAACTACTCATTCAGAATCTTCCTTATCAGCAGTATACCATATAAGTAGAAGAAAAGGAACATCATAATGTATTATAACCGATGGGAAGAAAATTACCAGATAATGAAGGACCCTAAGCCAGTATATACCAATGTATAATTTGTGATCAAAGCAAAAAGTAGATTATCTTCTAAAGTCTGAATCAAACTTTACCAAATCATGGTGGTAATTAAGGTTTTCTTAACAATAATCCACATAAATCATTTAGGAAGGTTGTTTACATGACAAAAACATGTCCATAGAGAAATGTTTACTCCTAGAGGAGCTCAAGTTAAAGAAACGGACTTAGCTAACCTAGTAAAATCATAAAGGCTGAGCAGATTTTAGAAGGTAGTATTTAGATAATTTTAAAAGTCCAACCTTCCTTGTTCAAGAAGTGCTCATTCTAAAAGTCTAAGCTTAAAAGGGACTTAACTAACCAAGTAAAATTATTTAGGCTGAGAAGATTTTAGAAGGTAGTATTTAGAAAAATTCTAAAGTTCGAAGCTTGCTTATTCAAGAAGTGGTCGAGAACAGATTTCTTAAGAGCTTAAGGTTTCAGATTCATAATATGCTCAAGAATAATATCATTTTTTATATCAAACTTTGTGCCCATACCCTACATTTGAATACAAAATCCAGTGCCTGAAAGAAGATTCAACCGTTTTTGCTCAAATGAGGTAAGAACACAACAAAATAAGACCAATTTTCTGAAACCTTGGCTTGTAATTGTAAATCATATATAGTTGTGCAAACAATGTACTGAATAGATTAGATACAAATATCTAGCAAAGAATTTGAAAAGGAAAAACATGTCCTTGCTAACGCTCAAGAACATCAAAAATAAACATCAAAAACAAACATCAAAAACAATATAAAGGGCATGGCGGGGAAATACCTTGATGCATAAATTTCCGGTACATATGGTGTGCTGGATTTTCCCTGGGACAAGCATGGACTTGAACTTTGCCGGCAGGTCAGGTGCCCTGTGAGGGATGTGAAGATCACCTAACGCTAAAACCAACACCATTCTTCTTCACTCAAAAAGATCCCGCCTCACACCTTTTCAATTACCATCACCACCTGAAATTTAGAAAAAAAATAGAAAAATAAATAGCAAAACAAGTTACACTCTTCGTGCAAGCCAATTTCTTTCATACATTAAAATCTTTTAATCCATAAAATCATCTCAAAGTTCACAATATTCTTTCTTGATGAAGATCCGAACAATTAGACCAGTGAAGAATTCAGAATTCCCAGAATACGCATTCCAACTCCACCACCACAAAATCTAATCCATTATGCATAAAAATAAAAGAAAACTTAAATTTTTCATAAAAATATGAACAACAAAGGACTAAAACGGCTCGCACCCTCGAGATTGAACCGACTAAAAACAGAAGATATAAAAGTAAAATCCCATTCGAGCTAACACCAAAAAGAAAAAAAAAAACAAAATTAGCAAAATCGACGAGCATAGTGATTTGGATCAAGAACGTTGAATAAAAAGGGATCAAAGTAGGGTTTTCTAATCATCCAAGTAGGGTTTTTTAATCTTCTCTTTCTCTTATAAAATTGACGATCGAGAGATTGGAAACCGAGAGATTACCTTTGGAAGCTATTACCGGCGACGATGCGAAGGAGGAAACGGAGATCTCGTCGATTTAGAAAAGCGAGCAATTACCATCGAAAAGATCCCCCACCCCCACTCTTTTCTACAGTCTTCAGAGGAACCGGTTCACCTGTGTCCTCGGCAGTCGGAACAATTTAGTCCGTTAAGGTATGAGCCTATTTAACTAATTAACTGCACAGGGAGTGACCCACTTAACAGGATACCTAAGTGTCAAGTTTAACCAATGTTGGAAATTTTGATGGCGGTTTATTTTACATCTCGAGCGACGACCAAAATTTTCACTTATTTTTTATTTTTTTATAAAAAAATATAAATTTTTTTAAAATTTTAATTTTATTTTAAATTTTAATATAATATGATGAATATCTAATTTTAAATTTATTTAATTTATAATCTAATTATAAAATTCATTGGACTGCCGTAACGTCTTACGAAATTGTCACATAATGTCATGTAAGCGCAATCTCTTTCTACTGTATAAGTATATGTCTATCATAATAATCTGATGGAATTCATGGTTTAGATTAAAATTTAATTAATTTAAAAATTAAAAGATCTAATTTTTTTAAATAAAAATTAAAAATATATTTAAAAATCTCTAAATAATTTAATATTTTTATAATTAATTTTTTTATATTTTTTATAGAAAACTAGAGATAAATTCTTGACTATACTTTCAATTTAGAAGTAGTTACCCACTTGAGTTTCAAGTAAAAGTAGCTATCTATTTGAAACATATGTTAAAAGCAATTATTCACATTTTAGCTGAAATGATCCTTACACCCTTATATCCTTATATCCTTTAAAATACTACAGTATTATATTATCATAGTATAGTATTCCTTTACAATAAGATAGTATTACATTATATTAATATAGTATTACTTTATAATAATGCAGTATTGCTTTATTGTATTATATTTATACAGCATTCCTTTACAATAAGATAATATTATATTATCATAGTGTAGTATATCTTTATTGTAGTATTACTTTACAACAATATAGTATTACTTTATAATAGTGCAGTATAATTTTATATTAGTATAGTATTACTTTATAATAGTATAGTATTGCTTTATAATTGTAGGGCCAATTGGATCATTTTACCTCGATTTGGGTTGTTGCTTTTAAGTTATATTTGAAATGGGTAACTGCTTTTACTTGAAACTCAAGTGGATAATTATTTTTAAATTTAAATTTAAGTGAGTAATTTTTTTTAATTTTTTTTTACATAACATATTTTTTTAAAAAAAATTTAATTTTTCCATTCTCTTAAAAAATGATTGTATAATTTTAGAAAATAATTTCGTTCATTTTATTAAGGTGAATAGAAAGATAATATCATTATTTTTTATTATTTTCCGTACTGCCTGTAATAACACAGTTGTAAGAAGGATTATTTTAATTAAAAAATTGAGATGGTACATTTTGAAGCAAATAATGTTGTTATAACCAACGGCTAATAATAGTTTTGGAATGGCATAAATAATATGTTATTTAAAACATTAAAGCAAGATCTTCCTGTTCTAGAAAAGCCTGGCCAACTCCACTGCATGTTGTCACTTCTTTAGACCATTCCAAGATCCGCAGATGTCAAAACCCAAGTAATGTTTTCCCATATGTAGTGTTTACTGAATTCTTAAGATTAATGGCTTCCCAATACTTCAAAGCAATTATATATTCTTTTACCCAAAAAAAGAAAAAGCAATTATATATTCGGCATATATTTCTAGAATAAATTTGCTGCGGATCTGGAGTAACCAATTCAGATCTAGACCCGATACTAATGTTTGAATTTTTCTTTTTCCCTTGGCAAGGAGTCAATGCAGGCTCAAAGTAAAGGCAGAGATTCATGGAAGCCCCAAACCAAGCACGATGCAATTGGAATTATAATAGAACTAGAACTTGACATGTAGAGCTAGAACTAGAAATTGCCGTATGTGATACAGAAAGATAAAGAGCAGCATTTGATGGATGGTTATGATTCTTGTCTGGGTTAGAGAGTGGAGGAGGAAGAGATGGATAGAGAGGGAAGAGAACTAACAGCATTTTTTGAAAGAGACGTGGGGCCCTGGGAAGGGCAAGCATGGAGGGGACGAGCACTCCACATTGATTTGGAGTTGTGGTATGTATCATGTCATGGATACAGCACCAGTATCCAGCTTGGGTGAGCTGACCACCAACCTCGACATATGAGCCCCATGTCAACCCCAATCCCCACATCGACTGTCGATCTGTTTGTAGGTTCCCCAGTTCTTCACCAACATCATCACCCTTAGGCCATGAAATCTTGTTCATGTTACCGACCACCTACCTTAGTCATTTGCCCTAATGTCGATGTCCGACCGCCTCATAGAGCGGCCAACTACTGACCTACCTGCTAAACCACCAAAATGATCCTCAATATTGATCCCAACTTAGGCATTCGCCCCAGCTTCGCTACCCAGCAGTGCATAACTAGCCCTTAGGGCCCGTTCTTTTGTAGGTAAAAGATTTACCCATGAAACTATATTTTTCTGGGTAAGTATTTCCCAGATAACATTTAGACAGGAAAATAACTTACCTATGTTCTTTTATACATGGGAAAGTGGCTTTGAAATCTGTTACCCATGTTCTTTTGCATTATTACTTTCCCGGATAAGTTGCTAAACTTTATCCATATTTCTCATAATACCCTTTATGCTTCTTGGGTCAAATTTGATGATTTATTTATAAAGCTTAATTTTTTTTGTACCAAACTAAGTAATTTTTTTTGTACCAAACTAAGCTTTTAGTCTATACCAAATTATCCTAACATAATAAAATTATCAACTTCTAATAAAGATATATTTTATTAGTTTGAGTTATTAGGCATTAACGATAGAGGCATCGGAAACGAGAAAAATGATATTTTAGGAATAAAATTAAGAGATCACTTTACCGGTTGATGGAAAAATCATTTAGCCATCCCCTGGATGGGTAAAATTTTCCTCCTATTTCATGGGTAAATGCCACCAATGGAAAATAATTTACCCATCTTGAAATCTGTGAGAACATGGGTAAGTTGGTCAATAGGAAAGTTGACCAACTTTCCCATGATATTTACCCATAAAAGAACGAGCCCTTAAGGTCCACTCCTCTTATTTTTTAGTTCGGCCATCGTGTTTGGTGGTATCCATAGGAAGTCTCCGTGTGACCGTCAAATCGATCCATTAAGGGCCATAACTAGCCGTGATGATTGCAAGGAACTCCTACGCAGCCTGATCATATCATCCATTAAGGATAGCGGCTTATCATGACATCCGCAAGAAATCCTTATGTGATCTAGTCACATTAACTCATTAAAAAACATGGCTAGCCACATGAAGGATTGAGTCACATCAACCATCAAGTTCACTAGGGTCATCAATGGAAACAGTCGGCCACGTGCCACCTGTTGAGTTTACGAAAATCAAGGGTATGCCCCACAGGAGCAGGGTGGCCTCATGCAATCATTTCCTTCCATAACTCCTCTATAAATAAGGAAAACAAGGGACCAAGGATATGCCAAAAAAAAACTCTCACACATGCTCTTTCCCCTCTCTTCTAGATTACTGATTTGAGCATCGGAGGATTTTCGTCGGAACCATTCTCGGTCGAAAACTTTTTTTGCAGGTCCAATCATCGTCATCTTCGTCGAATTTCTATTTACTTCAGTCACTCCGGCCCAATTCGAAAATCTGCGGCAACATATCAGAATTAGAATAGATGTCAAAAAGCCTTAAGTAATTTTTTACTAAAAGTAGTGCAAATTGCCGGCTCATGAATACCTAGATCTAGCAGCCAATTAAAGTATAAATAATTTTAGATGAATAAGTAGGTATGTTATTTCTTCTACCATAATTGAATCAAAAATAATTACTCAATTTTTTGAGGCAAGATGGATATAATTTAAGTTTTGACTACAGGAAATTACAAAGTGCTATAGATCTTAGTGTGATGCATAAAATTGTTCCATTAACAGATATCTTGGTGGTGCTTTGCCCACTCCATGGGCTTCGATCCTCATTGTATGCTGGCAAACTGACATCCTGAGATTAAACTTTAATTCAATATAGCATGAGCACTTGGGATCTTCCTCTATTAATTTGGAGCAAATTCAGGAAGAATGTCATCCACCTTGTTCTTCGTGACAACGACAATAACATTGACATCATGCTTTGTAATAACTTGGTGGTATATTTAGATACGAACAGTAAGAGAACAGGTATTTAGAGATTTGTAGACCTCTGCCGAAGAAACGGCTGAGCAGTAGGAGAGACTCTGAGGCCTAGGCACTAGCAATTCCGTTCAATGGGTTGGAGATCTCCGTAAAGAGGAGAGAAGGCTCCATAATTTCTGGGGTTGATCCTCCTGTATCTTACTACAAACAAAATGCCAGCTTTTCAATGATTGCAAGACCTTGTGAAGAACCAAGAAGATAGAAACAACTCTTCCGAAGGATACACTATAGCCAAGTTTTGGAGTAGGAGGGTGTACGTGGTTGGTTGATTAGAGTTCATGGTTCCCTCTCGTCTTCAGAGGATATCCAATTGAGACAGCTGACCGATTTTCTTTTCACTATATGTCCGACCTACCAGAGATATAGATGTGATTATGTGGAAACCAAATAGTGAGAGCTCTTCAATGTGGTTTCCTACTATAAATTCTCAATTGTGGAGGTTTGAAGTGGAGATTTCACGAGTTACTCTGGAAAGCAAAGATGCTAGAAAATGTCAAAGTGTTCTTTTGGCCAACTTTAAGAAGAAGTTGCACACCGGTGAGGTCCTTGCTAGAAAAGGTTTGAGAATATCTTAGGCTACTCGCTTTGTAGTGTTCGGGAAGAGAGAGTCTCTCACCTATTCATTAGGTGCCCTTTCGCTCAAGCATGATGGCCTCCTATTCTTGCACGCTTAAATGTCAAGATAATGCTTCCCAATTTTCAATCTGGACTATATGGAGGAAGAGATTGATTCAACCAAGATTTTGAGAGGAATGGATCTAACAGGTCAGCTCTATTATGTAGCATATATGGTATGAGTGGATAATATTCTTGAAAAGAAGGATGACTGTAACTTTAGTTGTGCATAAGCCTTTGTATGCATTCTCTCATTGGGGTAACCTAAGCTCTGGAAACGCTTTAGGTAGCCATAGAGCTATTTTAAGCAAGTTGTCCTCCAATTGCTAAAATTATATCCTCTCCCTTGTACCATCTTCTCCTTGTTCCATTTGTAAATTTCTTCTATTAACATAGCGTGGGGGAAGTTTCTCACTTCCTATGCTTTTCCCTCAAAACAAACTCTTCTGGAGGAATGCTGTAGAATTTTGTTCCTTCTAATCTCCCAAAATGGATACCAACAGTATCCGAGCAACCCCGCGTATCAGGCTGCAGAAATGGTTCATGTGAGTAACATATGTGGCAGGGCAAAGGATGCTTTAGCAAAATATCTAGTTTCTCATGGTGATGGTAGTACCGGTCAAGGCAGCATGTGGTTCAAATAATGCAAATTTTGGGTAGCTAGCTTGTTTCCTGTTTCAAGAATGTGGATTTCTATGGCTCAGAAAACACAGGTCCAATCTAGAACGACCAAAGGCTAGCTAGCTGTGTCTGGTTATAAAATTAACTTTAAGCAAGAAGAGATATATAGTGGGTTGGTTATTCCACCAAATTTCTTATCCTTTCACGGGATTGGACTGTTAGAAGAACAACATGATTTAATATTATGATAAAATATAAATTATGTGAGTGGGATTATGCATGCGTGTCTAGGTACAAGAGATGTATTAAATATGAGTACATGAACTTATGTCTAAAAATATATTTGTGGCTTTTCGGAAAGTGCGAACACATGTATTAGAAGATTAGGAATATGTGTATGTCCAAATATGTTAGATATTAATTAATGTATTTATAAGTAGGATAAATAGAAGAGGTTTTCTTAGTGTGTAGTAGGAGTTGGATATGAAATGAATATAAGTTGTGATATTGTTAGTAATTTCTCTCCTCTCTCAAGCATTTCTTATCATATGTGATTGAGTATCCACTATCAAATTCTAACAAATTGGTATCAAAGCCGCATGGTCCTAAGGTAATAGTCAAAGCAAGATACAATCCGAAGAGGTATGAAGGTGGAAGAATATTTTTCATAAGTTAAAATAGGAAAATCCAGGCTAGAAGACCTATTAAGTGTATAGTTTGCAAATTGTATGATACTTTGGGTTCAAAATCAGGAATAGATACACATTGAGTAGTGCGGGTCAAAAAAAGAAGACTAGAAGTCTTTCGTGGAAAGAGATGAAAAAGTCTCTGAAAAGTGCAATTGCCAAGTGAATTATATTTTTTGATAAAGTACAATGAAAAACTATATACCTGGTGAGGTAATATAAATTATTGTAATAATTTTATTTAAAACGATACTCAAAGTTTGCTTGAGAATTTAAATTTATCATCATCTCATTTTTATGTGAAAAGTATAAATTAGATTATGATCCTATTTTTATGGCTTATACTAATCTTGATGACGAATATAGGAGACATATGATTTATGAGGATAAATTTAGTATAAAGAAAGAACTGGAGCAAGAAGCACATTAAAGCAATCAAGCATTTCAGAATTATATGTGACTTTGTAATAAAGACGTGAACTACAAAGAACTATGAGATTTGGAATATGACCATCAAAAACTGACTGAGATGTGCAAGAAAGTGGTAGAGGAATGTAATGTATTGAAAGAGAAGTTGGCATGTTGGACAATAGTATAGAGGGATTCAATAGTAATTATAATAAAAGAAAGAATATCCATCCTGAAGATATATTTCAGCTGTCAGAGATTTTTCTTCAGGATGGGATCAGTTTGAAAAGATGAAGTAAAAAAGTTAAACAAAATTCATGTCTAAGAGGGGGTGTTGGAAGATAACCATGAATTTAGTATTATGATAAAACATATTAAACTATATGAGTGGGATTATACATGCATGTCTAGATATAAGAGATGTATTAAATATGAATACATGAATTTATGTCTAGGAATGTGTTTGTGGCTTTTAGAAAAGTGTAAATACATGTATTAGAAGTTTAGGGATATGTGTGTATCTCTTAGAAAAGTATGTGAGATATTAATTAATGTATTTATGATAATATAAATAGAAGTTATTTCCTTAGTGTATAGTAAGAGTTGAATATGATAAATGAATATAAGTTATAATATTATTAGTAATTCTCTCCTCTTTCAAATATTTTTTATCATATGTGATTGAGTATTTACCATCAAATTCCAATATATTGTGCTCTACGGAGATAACTCATTGTATTGTTGAAAGAATAACGAGGAATAGAGATAGCCAAACTCTCATTCCCTCTTTGTGACCAAGTACGGCCAAAGAGTTTGCGTGCATATGAGTATTTGGACTCCCTAATTAATTGTATATTTTAATAAATAGAGGGTCCAAATGGTGCAGGCCGCCAGGGTGCTCATTGACCATCAGTGTTGTGGCGTGACATCCACCACCAGTTTTTATCTGACATGGCTGCAAAGTATATTTTTAGACGAAAGAACAGTCATGGTAACTACAAACATGCTTACGATGTGGACGGTCTGCTGACCAAGTTGTCTCATTCTTCTCGCTAGTCTAGTTTTGTGCACCTCACAGGAGGAGGAGGAGGAGGAGGAGGAGGAGGAGGAGGGAATGCCACCTAATAATAGTGTGTCGATTTGGCGCCACCAAATTAAGTTGAAACAGTCTCTAAAGATCCCCAAGAAACCAGCCTGACCACATCTTCTCCAACCTCCAGCCAAAGGGGGACCCATCTCGCAATCGACTCCCACCCTCCACCACCCTATATAAACACCACCTTCCCCGCTTCCTTCCAAGGCCAGAACACATAAGGAGCTCCGGCTCCAAGTCTTTCTTTATCCTTCCCCTCTTCTCTCCATTCCATTTTATTAGGGTCCATTCTCCACCTCCTCTTATAAGGTGCAAAAAGAAAAGGGGGGGCAAAAAAGTTTAAAGATGGCGAAGAAGGTCCTCATCGGGGCCGTCTCGGGGATCCTCCTGGTGGCGGCGGTGATCGGCGTGGTGGCGGGTGTCAGGCGGTCCCAAACCACATCCTCGGGCGGCGGAGATGTCGGCTTGTCGAGCACATCCAGGTACGTTTCCGCCTTCTGCCAACCGACGCAGTACCAGGACACGTGCGAGCGCACCCTTTCGAAGGTGAGCAACTCGACCGCCCCCAACGAGATCATCCAGATGGCGATCAACGCCACCAAGGACGCAATCCGGTCCAAATTCGACGTACCCGACAAGATCCTGAAGGACATCCCGAGCCTGGCCCCCAACCTCCCCCAGCGCAACTTGTCGATGCTCCAGGACGCGCTCACCGACTGCAAGAAGCTCCTCGAGGACACCATCGACTTCCTCGACGCCACCTACGTGCTGTCCAACAACATGGAGGATCTGGTCCTCCGCTCCAACGATGTCATCACCTGGATGACCTCCATGAACCTCCAGGTGTCGTCCTGCCTCGACGGCATCGAGCACCCCGCCGTCCATCAGGCCATGATCAAGGAACTCGGCAACTCCACCGAGCTCCGCAGCAACGCCCTCACCATGGTCGCCCGGGCCTCCAAAGTGTTCCAGGCCTTCGGCATCCAGTTGAACACCGGCGCCGACTCCCGCCGCCGGCTTCTCACTCACGACGAGACCGTCTACGACAGGGACTCCGAGGGGTACCCCACCTGGCTCTCCACCACCGACAGGAAGCTGCTGGCCCAGGACATGGTGAAGCCAAACGTGGTGGTGGCCAAGGACGGGAGCGGCAACTTCAAGACCATCAACGACGCCCTCAAAGCCATGCCGGCTGCATACCCCGGTCGGTACGTCATCTACGTCAAGGCCGGCGTCTACAATGAGAAGGTCCTCATCGACAAGAAGAAGATCAACATATTCATGTACGGTGACGGCAGCAAGAAGACCATCGTGACCGGCAACGCCAACTACAAGGCCGGAGTCAAGACCGATCAAACCGCCAGCTTCGGTGAGCTGCCTCTTCCTTGCTAATTTATAGTGATGATATAGGGAACTACATATCTAATATCTATACAAGTCCACTCTTCTGAATGGACCATGGCGATAAGCATCGGCTAATAATTACAAGACAAAGACAAAAAGAACTTTTGCTATACGTGGATTTGATACTGATATATTGGAGGCGTGGGCTATTTGCAGCCGTGCAGGCGCCCGGTTTCATCTGCAAGCATATGGGCTTCCGCAACACCGCGGGACCCGAGGGGCACCAAGCAGTGGCCTTCCGTATCAACGCCGATCTCGCGGTGTTCTTCAAGTGCCGGTTCGATGGGTACCAGGACACGCTGTACGTCCAAAGCGGGCGCCACTTCTTCCGCAACTGCGTCGTCTCAGGAACCATCGACTTCATCTTCGGCGGCGGGGCGAGCGTCCTCCAGAACTGCCTCATCATCGTCCGCCGCCCGATGGACAACCAGTTCTCCGCCGTGACGGCCGCCGCTGGTGACCTCCCTGATGAGAACAGCGCCATCGTCATCCACAACTCCCGCATCCGCCCCGACCAGAGGCTGTTCCCCGACCGGTTCAGGCTCAAGACCTACCTCGGCCGGCCCTGGAAGGCGTACGCCAAGACCGTCGTCATGGAGACGGAGATCGGTGACCTGATCCAGCCCGAGGGGTGGAAGGAGTGGGATGGGCAACCGGAGCATTGCAAGACGGCGTACTACGCCGAGTTCCAGAACCGCGGGCCCGGAGCGGATA
Source organism: Elaeis guineensis (assembly GCF_000442705.2). Classification (NCBI taxonomy): domain Eukaryota; kingdom Viridiplantae; phylum Streptophyta; class Magnoliopsida; order Arecales; family Arecaceae; genus Elaeis; species Elaeis guineensis. Next base: position 68,877,948 of record NC_026007.2, read on the forward strand.
CCCGCGCCCGGGTGAGGTGGCCCGCGTTCCATGTGATCCAGCGACAGGAGGCTCAGAAATTTACGGTGTCCAATCTGTTGTACACTCATGGTGGCGACTGGATCGCCCTCGCGGGTGCACCCCAAATCAAGGGCTTCCGCCGCGCCTAAAACGGACGCACGTGCATGGGTGCCCTCAGCCGTGCATGCATGCAAAGGTGGCGTGGAAAGAGCGAACGACGCGAGAGAAGAGTTGGGAGAGAGAAGCTGAGAGCAGAGATGAGAGTGTGAAGCTGCTTGCTCTTTCTAATTTATTTTTACTTTGTGTTTTGAAAGAATAAGGATGGAGAGAGAAATATGTGGATTTGGTTTTTCTTTAAAATGAAGGATTGAATGGTTGGATGATCTCCGATCCATTCTAACCTCCTTTCTTAATTGAAATTCTTATATTATTATTTTCTGTTATCCTCTGCAAGTTTGCATGGAATTTTGTGGCATAACCTTGGGTAATCACCTTTACATTTTCACATCGGACTTTTTAATTCTCTCCAACTCTTCCTAATAATGCATGCATTTATCGATATATCATCAACAGCAGCATCAGTGTGTTTCTAGTGCGTTGTAAGGACGCGGGGTTGGGTAGGTTGTAGCCCAAAAAAAAGTAAAGAAGAAACATAGAAAAGAAGAGTTAAAAACTATCCTCCATCAAACGAAAATATGGCACTTGACTGCTTGGATCCTGAGCAGCTCGCTGGAGAAATTTTGCCTCCGGAGAAACATATCACTTATACCTCGAGCTCCAACATTGGCAGAGTTCAGCTGGTTGGTTACTTTCACGGTAAATATGGAAAACTTATATGTATTAATCAATTAGTATTGGCCCTCGATCAATATTCTTACAAACCAACCCCTTCTCACTGGGATATTTGGCTAGCTTAGCTTCTAGCTTACCATGACCCTGATGAGCACTACTCAAGTCCACTGATCCTGCGAACTACAGCGCTGCTATATATTTTGGAAACTCCCCAAGAAAACCTCATTTGTCGCTGTGATAAAAGTGATCCTCGAAATGAACCAACCATTCATCAAAAAAAAAAAAAAAAATGACCCATCCCAATTAGACTCAAGCTGGAATTTTTGAGCTTTGAAATAGAGTGGTGTGACCATTCAGCTAAGACCTAGTTTATATATATATACACCGCCACTGCACCCATATTGAGTTCATGAGCTCTTTCTTTAAAAAGGAAACAATAAGAGTGCATTAGTGAAAATGAATGTTCTTATCAATGATTGATCAAGAGGAAGGGCCACCCATATTATAATTCTTGGGGTTGCATCATCCCAACAATCGAACCCTAAAATTTTGGTTTTAATGGTGCGACCATCAGGGCAAGCCCAATTCGTTCGAACATACATACACACATACATATAAACATATATATGCGTATATATAGTTTAGCTCTTGGCTTAAAAAAGAGGAAAAGGAGGAGCGCATTAGCAAAAACTAATGTGCTTATGGAAGAAGGATAACATGTTTTAATAACCCCTTTTTTATATGGGTATTAATGATTTATATTCATTCGGCCATAGCGATCCATATATATATATATATGCTATGCTTTCTCTCATGTAAATTGCACATAGCTGGCTTTTTTGTTGTTTTACGTTATATATTCTCTAATGTATCCTAATGTAATGCCATGTTGAAGTATGGTTGGACTCAACCAACCTCATTTAAACCACCTTATGTGAGTCCAGTCACGGGCGTAAGCGTAATTGTATAGATACCCAGTCACGTACCAAGCGTAAATATGATCATGGCTAGTTAATAAATTAAATTCGTTAACTTTATATCATGGATTAGATTATATATTATGGAATATCGGAATCTGATCTTGTTTCGTGATAAAGTTTTTTTGATGCTTAAATAAAAAATTTGTTTCTTATACACACCACTTGACTCTAAATTTATCCTTGGTTGTCTGCATATGGAGTATTTGTTGTGCTATTGGGCTCATCATTAATAGCCCATTATCTTGATTTTTCCTAGCTATTTTACATATATTGATGCACAGATGCTAGCAAAGTATGATTTAGGGAGTGTTACTGGAGGAAAGGCTAGACGGTCTGTATTGTGGATCCCTCATCTTTCTATTTTGTTTATGACATAGATCTTGCATCTAGTTTTATCGTGTTAGTAATAATAGGATTTTTTTATTTTTCCCCCCTCTAAGACGCGGAATAGTTGTAATTCAGATTTTATCTCGGACACCGGATGGTATTTGGACATTTCTTGATGGAAGGCTATTGTTCTGGACTTCTCAGTTAACTATCTAATTCTGTATTTGACGATTTTAGCTGCTCTAATGCTAATCACGGCCTGTTATCTAATTGAAGGATATCCAGTTATACTGCTTCCGCTGTTGATATAAATTTATACACAGATTTGGAGGCCTTATAGATATATGACATTGTCCGGTCTTGTAGGATATACAGCCGTGTCATATGCCTGACTCGTATAGCTGAGTTGTGACTCCTAAGCTTCAAATTTGAAAGCATTTCAATGGATTAGGCCATGGTATTACGCCTAAAGATCCAACACCATCTTGCTTTCCTCTTTCCCCGTCCTTGCCCCCCTGCTTCTTATTTATAGCCTTTCTTTCTCTATTTTTTTTTTAAAAAAAAATTAATGTGATTCCTAGGCTTCAATTGGATAGCATTTCAATTGATTGGGCCACAATATAGGGTCTAATTAAGGTCCAGCACCATCTTATCTTTCTTCATTCTTATCCTGATATGAAAATGCCAATCAATTGTAAAAATCTAGAGGGTGCTTGGTTGGAGAGAGTGGGGGTATGGAATTGGAATGGCAATGAATGACTCCCATTCTAATCATTTGGTTGCGAGAAGTCTCATTCTGATTTTGATTTCGGGATGAAATAGGAATGGCCCAATATATATAGAATTCAATCCCTACTCTCCTTTATGGATTCAAATTTTCGCTCCAATTCTAATTCTGATTTCGATTTCGATCACAAGCCAAATGCTTCGGAAGATTTGGCTAATTGGATTCTGAGCCATTTCGATTTTCATTCCGATTTTGATTTTGATCACAAACCAAACACACCCCTAAATTCATCGATCTTGATTTGGTGGTAAATCATGATGCTTCCACATGGATCAAATTGTGTCCATATGTTATGAGCAAATGGAACAGTACCAACAAAACTGAGATACGGCCACATATGCTTTAATTTGGTCTTCCTCTTGTGACACTTATCTTCATATGCTAACATATGTTTCTCACGTGACATTTGCTTTTCCTTCAGATGCAAAGATGTGGATAGAGCTCATCCTCACCTCGTTTTTTTTTTCTCCCTGAATGGTCCATACTACTAGTTGGAATTAAATGAAGTTCTTGTGGAGGGAGGAAGGAGAAAGGGCATTTGATGCCAAATTCTAAGAAAGGGGCATTTGATGCCAAATTCTCGCCATTATTTAGGGGAATCCAAAGCTAACGTCAAATCTAGAAGGCTTTTATTATAAGTTGGCTGTGGATTTAATACCCCACCATATGATCACCTCCCACCAATCACCACGTTTTGAATAATCTGAATGCCTCCATGTTTTCATTTCTTTCTGGTACTTCAATTGTTAAGTAAACAAAACCATTGTGTTCAATATAAAAGAAGTTGCAGATGTCAGATATGTTGCACATGGTCCAGTTGTGATGAACTATATATGAACTGAAAAAACAAGCTAGGTTAACCCTTAAAAGTGCATCATAATTGGTCTACCACTTCTCCATCGATCATAAATATGTGAATGAGATGTGGTTGTTAAAAGCCACAAATAAAAAGAACTCATGCAACCATTATAAAATAACCATTATAGTGGCCCATTTTATCATTTTCATATGATAAAAAGAAAAATCAACCCTTGTTATATGAAGCAAGAAACTGAAATCTAAAATAAATCAACAAGCATAATCACCGGCTAAATCATTGTGAGGATGTTGGGATAGTGAAGCCTGATCCATCCCCTTAACCTGAGTCTAATTTGTGGCTACAATTGATAGTCGTGGATTCTGCTACACGGCTGACGGGTGGGGGATCAAGGAGGGCAACGCTCCTTTGCCAGGGGGGTGAAATCCCACCGAATAAATGGTAGAAGGTATACACTGTGGATGGCTGTGATTTTTCTTTTCTATCTCATTGGAATGAAAGGCAAATCCAGAAACATCCCTACCAATTGTTAACCCTAATCTCTGGTATAAATAGATAATCATTGAACATCAAATATATGAGAACCGGCGGCTATGCTGTGTAGAAGAGAGGACGTGTGAGAGAGAGTTGATTTCCCATCTCTTGTACTCTTATAAACTCTCTGATTATATAATAAAAATTCTTCGTGCGACTGTGGACGTAAGAGCAAGAGACTCTGAATCACGTAATTTTTTGTATGTTCTTGTGTGTGCGTAATTTGCTATTCTTTCCTTCTTCTATCTATTATACTTCACATCTCACTATGCGTAGGATCGAGCTCTAGTTCCTAACAGAGGATCCGTACAAGTATGTGTTTAATTCTATATTAGTTATTCGTCAAAAAGATCTTAGGTATTTATATAGAATTTAGAAACGAAAGGTAATACTTCTGACTAATTTTTTTAGATAAGATTCTGGATCGTGATGATCATACTGTATGCTAACATCACATGATGCCCATAGATTTATTTCAATTATATCTAAAAAATAGAAACAGCTCTAAAACAAAATGCTATTTACCGATGCATGTTCATTTCATGGATCTTGTTGAAGCATCATTGTCTCATATGGACACTTGGTCACTATGCTTCCATATGGATCAAATTGTCCACGGCCATGCTACGAATCAATGGAACAGTGTCACCGTCACTGGTCTATTATGAGATCAAGACGTATCTCAGTTTCGGCCCCCACATGGCTTCCCCTTTCCTCGCTTTCCTGAGGAGATTGGGGATGGAATTCCTTCTCCCCTTACTGCACTTTCTCTTTTGTAGAGAACAAAAAGCTTAGAATAGGGAGTACAATAGAAGGGAAAAGGAAGACATGCAGCCAAATCCCTTCTATTATTTTGTGGTATCCAAAGTTTAGTTACGAGAACCCTAGAAGGATTTTAATAGCTGCCTTGTGCTCAAGTACACAAATTCTTTAGTGAATTCTTCGCTATATGCCAATAGAAATGGACTGTTTGATAGCACGTTCTCCTTCACATGTCTACTGTACTTGAATTGGTATGCTTCCATGCCGTTCCTGGAAGATATATAAAGAATACCTGATGTCAGGCCAGGTGCTCATAGCCAAAAGCGAGCTAACCATGATACAGAGAGTAATAAAAAGTGAGATAAGGAGAAAAAAAAGAAACTTCTCTCTTTGTTCCAATGATTCTAGTAATTGGGTCCCCACTCAACTCCACAGGTTCGGGTTGGGTCGAAAGTTCTATGGCTTAGACTAAATAGGATCTAATCAAGCCTATTCCTATCGCATTTAATGGTACAGCATAAAATACCTTGCTTGGTTGAATGACGAAGTCTTTCTTCTTCTTTTTCTTCCATCGTCTCACTCTCTCTCTCTCTCTCTTTATTTTTTAATTTGAGGAAAGGGTGGAAAGCTCCATCCACTTTATTAAGAAATAAAGAGGTACAAAAGGAAAGCCTGTGAAGGCTCGGAACAAGGACAAGATGCAGGAAAATAACAGAAGCGAGAAATTTTATATATATGGATCTGGACCACATTGGACAATTGAATTAGTTGGAGAGGAGCAACACTATTTGCGATTTTGCCGGTGTAATTACCTTCCATTTTTGGATCCAAACCCAACCTATGGCTGTAGATTTTGGGCTTGATTACGGTGAGAGTCAACTCTAAAACTATGCTACGTTCTTGCACCATAATGGAGGGTGATAGAACTGTTAGGTCACGTTGTTGCTCATAATTCAACTTACTTTTGACTCCTTTTTCCACAATAAGATTTGACTATTTCAAACTTGAGAAAAGCTTCTATAGGGCCCAGTGAGCAAAGAGAATAGTTGTAGCAAGTTTTATGTTCGGCAGTAATCACAACCATGTGAAATAATTACACCCAGGTTAAGGAAATTATGGATCATGGGATCTCATTCCACATGGTAAATATAATGGTCCAAGTCGGGGTTGTATTCCTTCAGGCAAATATTGGTAAGGGACAGGCGTAATTGTATGTTTGTGAGGGTTCTGACCCACCAATCCTCTGAATCACTGGAGAATGCACGAGGGCATGTCTCGTGAGCTGTATTCTGGTCTTCTCTCTCTGTTCATGACTTCGACTATGAAAGAAATATTACACACCAAAAAAAAAAAAAAAAAACACAAATAATTGCATAAAATACATAAAAATTTGTACGTATTCATAGTTTAAATAAGTAGTGATTTGAGACTCCGAGGATCTATACGTAGTGGTGGCTCGATATAGGTGAGGAGAGTTGGCAAAGCATCAAATGGATCTCATGGCTAAATTAAATATGCAATATTTATGTAATTATTTGGATATATAAATTATTTCTAAGGTCTACCTCCACTAATTTGTTGATGTCTCTTCATCTTCGCTTCAGGCAAAGAATGTATCCATCCTTTGTTAACTTTTTCGAGCAATCTAGTATGGAAGGTCTTCTTGGCTGTCTGCAGTGTTGGTAGGATAAATGAGAATCAAGATTGTGACAAGCGTATGCAACCCATCACTGCCTCCACAGATACTGGTGGACCACACTGAATTGTTGTGTCACACTTGGGTGGTTGGCTAATGGGGAAGGCATGGTATTGCCACATCAGAGTGTCAAGCACTTGTGTGTGCCGTTTCCAAAGTTGGCGACTATTGCTTTTACTTTCGGATTCCATATGATTGATGTGAAGTCAACCCAAGAGTTAATGACAGAGAAAAGGAAGGAATTGTATCAACCTTTTTAACAAGAAAGAAAACAGGGAATTGCATTAACCTGTGATATTTTAAAGGGGTTAAATCTAAACTATATAAAAGAATCAGGCAGAGTTTGTAACTTGTGATATTTAAGGTGGTGTCAAGCTCTCAATTAAAAAAAAAAAAAAAAAAAATTTAAAGAAAAAAAAGGATGGAAAAGAAAGTGGTGTTAAGAATGTGGATAGAGGTTGGAAATGAATCACTAGATAGATGGAGGTAGCATATGCTTGGCCCTCTCAACAACCCAGAGGGTTGTAAGGTAGTGGGTGACAGTGGGTCACATGGCTCCCTCTTATCTTGGATGCAAGGTATTTGTGAGGCCAAGGAGAGGCCCCCGTGTCAGCAGGATGTTAGCACCAAAACCAGAGACGGGGCCCTCCCAAGCACCTTGTTTTCTTCCCCTTGGCCCTTGGGTGCCAGTAGCTATGTGCCTTCTCTTTACTTCTTTGTCCACTTCCTTGATTCCTCTCCCCACACCGGAGTCTCTCCTCTTTCCACTCTCTCAGTCATTTTGTGATCTTTTTTGGAGTTTTATCTGATTTAAAAGAAAAACTCTTTTCTCCAAAAGAGAGTTCAGAAGTTCAAATTTAGAAGCAGAGATCTAGAAAGAGGAACACTCACTCATACGCAAACAGAATTGCTGCTAGCAGTATAATATTCTCACTTTCTCGTAACCAAGTAGAAGTATTCTATTTTTGGATGTAATAAGTAGTAGTCTTACTCCTGCTTTTCAGCTTTTATAGTAGATACAGAGCTGAATTTTAAATCCATCACACTTTCTTCAAACACTTGAACGAAAGGAGTACACCAGTATATGGAGAAAAATCCCCATTATTTTCATGGTCCATGGAGGAGCCATGGACCATCACTGAAACCTATATGAACCAAGTTCCATCTCATAACACCAGATGGACTAGCTTAAAAAAACACTGCTAACATTAAGAACTTTTTATTCCCTTGGCACCTCCTTCCATGGTTTAATTCGAATCGGCAGCTTCATTCTTCCGACACTAACAGCAAAGGCAAATGTTAATTTTGTCATCGTAAGCAACCGGCAAACTGGTTGTGCATGCGAAGAATGATGAATCACGTAGTGCTTAATGGATGACCAGAAGGAGAGTAGCCGAAACGTATCAGTGGAAATTGTGCTGCTCTGACCACGACCAGAAGGCAGTTTGATCTTCTATGCTGCAGAACATGTTAAAGTTCTCCTCTTGGATGCCATGCTCGATCTTCGGGCATTGGGTCTCCGCTTTGGAGGAGCTGTGGAGGAGTTGGGCAACACTTGGAGATCGATATGATGGGAAAAAAGACCTGCTTTGTTGGGGATTTGAAGGGCTATCAGTGGCTTGTGTTCTTGAGATATCTAAGTTGACGTCGGAGCTATTTTCACTCCTGTTGCTGCAAGATCCCTCGGTTTCTTTATTGAGGTTGATGGGCTCAGTTGTTTCTCTGCCTTTAAGTGCCAAAATCTGTACAATTTTCTTGGCTCCATCAATTTGAAAAGAAGAAAACATCATTGAAACATATATTATTTGCTGAGAGTCAACAGACAAGGATGATTCATTTCGATTGTTTCCTAAAGTAAAAAAGATGACTGATAATTTCTCTATGAAAGTAGGACCATCCAATGTACCGATCACAACCAAAAATAAAGGAAATGTAATGGGGTTTCGAAGAACCATAATCCATTCACCAAGTGGGTACCAGTTGATATACAGAAGTGATACTAAATAGTCAACAGAAAGCATCAAAATCTCAGTTCAATCAATTTCCAAAGAAGAAAACATTATAAGAAGCACACATTATTGAATGGAAGGAAACCAATATAAGGATGTTGAATTATGATACGATTCAATTCAGTGATTACCTAAAGACCACCACATTTATTGATCAGAATCAAAATTTAGAGCAGCAATGGAGCTTCTAAGAATTACAATCCATTCATCGAGTGGATACCAAATTGACTCCTAAAAGTAACATTAAAGTATTAAAAGAAAAGCAGCATAAATACCCAATCATTCTCAATAGACAGAAAAAAATCATTCCAACAGCCCAGTAATTCACATCATATCTCTCTCAACCAAATACTTGATTTAAGCTACCAATTAGCAGAACAAGAAAGAAGCAAATTGCCTCAGCATATTATGAATTCCATGCCAAAAGTTCCCAAACAGTACCTCAGCCTGAAGCTTCTTGTTCTGGGCTTGGAGGGCATCATTCTCAGCTTTGATGACCTCAAACTGCCTCTTGAGGGCATCATAGTCCTTCTCCAATTGCTTGGTCTTCCACCTGGCCCTCCTGTTCTGAAACCATATGGCAATCTGCCTCGGCTGCAGCCCGAGGGCCCTGGCCAACTGCATCTTCCTCTCTGGCTCCAGCTTGTTCCCCATCTCAAAATTCCTCTCCAGAGTCCTCACCTGCTCCAAGTTCAGCCTCCTCTTTTTCTCCCCCACATGCGAGCAATCATCGGAGAGGTCATCCTCTGCATTCATCTCCTCACATGCCTCGAAGCCGGAGAACGACATGGACCTCTTCCCCAGCATTGTGGCCACACCTGCACCAAGGCACCAATTTCAGAAAGCCTGAACCTAAGACGATCTTGGTGATTCCTACCGTGCCAAATTTTGTCGTCTCACCTCCTCTAAAGTCCTGTGGATGAGTGGGAAGCAGGGGACCAAGAGAAGCTGGGGGCTGGTGGCCTTCTTCATGAGGTAACAAGAAGTTTGGAGGGAAGAAGGAGGAAGGCATTCCATTGCAGGTCATCTGGTTATGAAACATTGGTGGTCACAAGTCCAAAAGGTTGCCCTTGCCGAGATTTAGTGCTGACATGGGTGAAAGGGAAAGGAGATGATGGTTTAATGAGAGCGAGTGGATGGAAACAGGGAAAGAAGAACAAAGTATTGAGAGGGAACGAGAGAAGAGAAGATGGACATATATCATAGGAACTCGGAATAGAGAGAAGGAAAACATGCATAAGAATTAGAGAAGATGCAAGGACCAATGGAGAACGGCATGAAAAAATGTATGCGTACTGCGAATAAAGACATGGTATGGAGTCCAAATTACAGCTATGAAAAAAAAGAAAAAAAAGGGGAGGGCTTCGCATGGGGATCGGAGACGGCGAGGGTGGCGTCAGCAATCACCAACTTGTTCGAGAATCCGAGGGCTCTGGATGTGGTGGCAGCAGTAATCATATGATTGTCTCGTCGTGATGTGATGTTATCATGCACCGCAGTCAAAAGGGAGTAGCATTGTTGCTGTGAAGAACAGGGGAGGGATTCGTATCTTTTCTTGTTGGTAAACTTAGCCTATGCTTTCGGGGTGGTGAAACATTTTCGATGGGTTGAATGCCAATAATTCAACGTAAGTTTGGGTGAAGTGGCCCGGGCAATTATGTTGTAGGTGGTGGGAGGAAAAATGAGAGCCAAAGTGAGCAGGGCCGTAGATGCCCACAAAGAAAGGAAGGTACCACAAAGGCAGCCACGCAGCAGGGAGTGGGAATATTCAAGCAGAGAGTGATGCAGCGCGTACCATATTCCTATCTTTGAGCGGATGTCATACCGGCAGCACAGCACAAAGGGAAGATTTTTTTTTTTTTAAAAAAAATTGAAATCATTTTATTCTTGAAATATTTTTTTTTGATAAAATGATGAAATTAAACTAATGCAAAGTAGATATGTTCATCCAAATCAAAGTATAAAATATTTCGAAATTGAGCTGAAGAGTTTCTTATAAAATCTCATAGAATGATTTCATTGTGATTGGACACATAAGTAGCCATCGAATTAGTCACACAATTAGTCTCTCTATAAATATGAGATATCTCAAATAAAAGTAAGCAATCCTCGAAGAAAATATCGTCGGACAACAACAGAGGATGGAGGCTTTGAAAGCCATCTGGTGTCAATCGATGAATCCTCCTCTCAAATGACATATAATTTGGACTAGTATCAAAAATTTAGATGCTACTTGCAGCTAATAAAACACCACAAGCACTCTCGATATCAAAAGCCGCTGCATCAAAAAAACAAGTTATTTACTGCTTATAGGAGAAAAAAATGTAAAAAATTTAGTCAAAATCATTTGAAAATTATCTTATTCGGCTTATTAAAAAAAAATATTTACCATTATAAAAATTATAAAATTACATCATATTTATATTTTCAAAAATTTCATATTTGCATGTTAAAGTGCAACCTTAACTTAGAAGTTTAAATTGTTACAATCTGTACCTGATCATTGATGTCAATCTAAACTTTTTTGTCTTCCACTAATTATTTCATGTGAAACTAAAATTCCAATATAATTCTCAAATATTAATTCTTAGATTATTGTAAGATTATTTTTTAAATATATAACATGATTACTAAGTCTCACCCTAATACCCAAAAAAAAAAAAAAAATCATGGTTGGCATACCATGTGATGGTTTAGGTGCAATTCATAGGATGAAGATGATTCCAGAAGGTCCTGACATGAAGTGCCATTCCTCTTGCGACACACGGAGCTAGAACATTTCGGATGTGAAAGTTAGAGGTGGAGCATTTAAAAAATAATATAAATTACTAAAAAATATTATAATAATAATAATTAAATTTTAAAGTATTCATTTTTATGATGAATTGAAATCATCAAAAATATAGAAAATATATTTCTTAAGTAACCTCGTTAGTCCGCACAAAATCTTACTTAAGTTGCTGCCTTTAGTCCTTGAGCATGAATTAACTATTTTTTTTGGTTTAAAAGAAAAGAAATTAAAGATCCACCTGATATAATTAGTTGAGTCCAAATACTTAAGGAAGCACCTAACAAATTCCAAACTCAAGAATTCCTCTATATAAATGGATGTGACTACTTTTTCATTACCCAATCATGAACAGACTATAGTTCATGTAAAAGTAAATTAATCAAGAAAGTTGACAAATTAAAACTATCATCTCCTTGGGGTTCACGCTAACTGGGGTTTGGAATCCTTGGAAAACATATTAGACCTAGCTATAACTTATATTAGTTTAAACAAGAAGTTTTGTCTTTATAATTTGAGATTCCTCTTTTATGTATACCTCTGTAAATATGTCTTACTGCATTCTTACTTCTCAAAAATTATTTTTTACATATATGCTCCATAACTCTTTCAGTTTTTGTAGTGATAACCCTCTCATTAACTTTTTAATTGATGATATTAATAAATAATAGCTTTAAGGATAAAATGACACTATTACTCTTTTACATCAACATCCTCAAATTTTTATACAAAATTGTAGCTCCTTCTATTACAAATTGAATGCTAATTCGAAGATACTAACACAAAAGAATAAAACTGTCATTTTATACTTAAGCTATTATTTATTAACATCACCAACCAAAGTGTTAGGATTTGACGTCTCGAGATTCAGCCCACATTGAGCCCACAGCGAGGTTCGCGGCGAAAAACGGAGTCCAACGAGACCAAGATCACCTGAATCGGAGCTCGAATGGAGGAGATACGAGCTTTCGAAGTCGGCACGAAAATCGAGGCGGCGGAGGATCGCCGGCGACCGGCGGCGGGCGGCAGCGGCGCGGCTGCAGGCGGCGGCGCGCGGGACGCGGGACCCAGGCCCGCGCGGGACGCGGGACCCAGGCCCGCGCGGGACGCGCGTCCCAGGCCCAGGCCCGCGCGGGACGCGCGACCCAGGCCCAGGCCCGTGCGGGACGCGCGACCCAGCAGCCTGCTGGCCCATCCCCGGTCCACCGTGAACCGGGTGGTCCACGGCGCGTCCTGTGGACCGCGTGGACGTTTCTCACTCGTTTCTCGCGGTCCACGGCCCTATTCCGTGGACCGGAGCGCGATCTAAGGGTCCAGAGAGCTTCCGGTGTTGATCGGACGGCTTGGGACGTGATTTGGCTTGATTAAGGATTCCTAATCACTCTCTAACCTATGTTTAAGGCTTTAAAAAGCCTGAGACATAGTAGAGAACGAGAGGTTTTCGGTTTCTCGCCGCCGTACGAACCAGAGGAGAGAGAGAGGGGCGAGGGCGCTGTGAGAGAAGGAGCAGGAGGCTCCTGGACAGCGGTCGCCAGGCTCTTCAGGGGTTCAGGGGGGTCTCCAAGAGAGAGAGAGCTTTTGTGAGGGAAACTTCATGTGAGAGATAATTGGGTGTACAAGGGTTGAGGGTGAGGTCTCCTCTTGTAAAATTTTCTTTTCATAGTGAAGTTTGCATGCCCCGTGGAGGCGAGCCCTTTTGTGGCTGATCCACGTATTTTGATTGTTTTTCCTTCTGTTTTGTTTCTTCTTTCTTCCTGCTGCATCGCGTGGTACTGAAAGGATCTTAGGAGGTGGTGTCCTGGCCAGACATCCACCCAACAAGTGGTATCAGAGCAAGGCGGTACAAGGACGCAGATTGCAGCGGTGGTGAGCAAGACTGAAGATGGAGAAAACAGGAACAATCAAGATGGAGATCAACAAGTTTGATGGTAAGAGCAATTTCTCCTTGTGGCAGGCAAGGGTGAAGGACGTGCTCATCCAACAGGGGTTGATCGAAGCTCTCTTGTGCGATGAGAAACCGACCACCATGGAGGTGCGGGATTGGAAACGGCTACAGATGCAGGCGGTGAGTACCATCCGCATGTACCTGGCGGATGAGGTGGTGATCCATGTGCTGAGCGAGACTTCCCCGACGGTGCTGTGGTCGAAGCTCGAGGAGTTGTACATGGCGAAGTCTCTCACCAACACACTTTTCCTCTGGAGGCAGTTTTACCAACTGCGGATGACTGAGGGACAGAGCGTGCAGGAGCATTTGAGCCACTTCCAGAAGATCCTCACCGACCTTCTCAGCGTTGGCGAGAATGTTGAGGAGAAGACCAGGGCACTGGTTTTGCTGGCGTCGCTTCCCCATTCGTACGAGTCCTTGGTGACTGCTCTTCTAGTGGGGAAGAGCACTATCAAGATGGACGAGGTCACCGCGGCGATACTCCAGAACGAGGTTCTCAGGAGGGAGAACCCAGCTTCGAGCTCAGGTGTCGATAGCTCAGCTTTGGTGGCTTCTGGAGGTGCAGAAGGCGGTAGACGGAGCGACAGGAGATCGCATCGAGGGCGGTCTAAGTCTAGGAGGGACTTGAGCAAAACCAGGTGTTACCGGTGTGAGGAGTTGGGGCATCTAGCCAGAGATTGCCCTCAACTGAAAAATCGGACGGTGGCTGCTGTAGCGACGGCCGGCAGTGATTCAGATGGAGATGTCCTAGAGATATCTGACGAGGTATCTACTTCTTCCCAGCAGTGGATATTAGATTCTGCATGCCCCTATCATGTGTGTTGCAGAGAGGAGCAGTTTGACTCCCTGGAGAACAGTGAGAGCACTGTATATCTGCCGAATGGATCGAGCTGTGCGATCAGAGGCATTGGGACGGTCAGCTGGAGGACACATGACGGTGCAGTGAGGAGATTGGGGGAGGTCCGATACATACCCGATTTCAGGCGGAATCTTATCTCACTTAGCAGACTGGATTCGAGAGGCTACAGGACGGTAGCTGGTGGAGGAATCCTGAGGGTGCTACGCGGCGATAGGATTGTGCTGGAGGGGAAGAAGGGGAGCAGAGGACATTATTACCTGGCAGGGAGCCCAGTGCGAGGTGGAGCATCGGGTGCCAGGTGGAGCCCAGAGCGAGGTGGAGCTCCAGGAGGCGGATCGGGCACGAGACAGGAGACTCGGGAGGACGAGAGGCGACGTCGCAAGGTAAGATTCCTATTGCCGCAGGATGATGCCCCGAGCAGGTCTCAGGTCAGGAGGAGCACAGCATACGACGGAGATGGGATCGAGCAGCCTGGCTCGACTCCCATGTTTGCCCATCCATGATCAGCAGGCGATTGCCCCAGGGCATGGGGGCGAGGAGATCCAGAAGCTCTCGGAGTTTGGAGGAGGCCGAATATCGAGTCGAGGTGGAGATTGTTAGGATTTGACGCCTCGAGATTCAGCCCACATTGAGCCCACAGCGAGGTTCGCGGCGAAAAACGGAGTCCAACGAGACCAAGATCACCTGAATCGGAGCTCGAATGGAGGAGATACGAGCTTTCGAAGTCGGCACGAAAATCGAGGCGGCGGAGGATCGCCGGCGACCGGCGGCGGGCGGCAGCGGCGCGGCTGCAGGCGGCGGCGCGCGGGACGCGCGTCCCAGGCCCGCGTGGGACGCGGGACCCAGGCCCGCGCGGGACGCGGGACCCAGGCCCGCGCGGGACGCGCGTCCCAGGCCCAGGCCCGCGCGGGACGCGCGACCCAGGCCCAGGCCCGTGCGGGACGCGCGACCCAGCAGCCTGCTGGCCCATCCCCGGTCCACCGTGAACCGGGTGGTCCACGGCGCGTCCTGTGGACCGCGTGGACGTTTCTCACTCGTTTCTCGCGGTCCACGGCCCTATTCCGTGGACCGGAGCGCGATCTAAGGGTCCAGAGAGCTTCCGGTGTTGATCGGACGGCTTGGGACGTGATTTGGCTTGATTAAGGATTCCTAATCACTCTCTAACCTATGTTTAAGGCTTTAAAAAGCCTGAGACACAGTAGAGAACGAGAGGTTTTCGGTTTCTCGCCGCCGTACGAACCAGAGGAGAGAGAGAGGGGCGAGGGCGCTGTGAGAGAAGGAGCAGGAGGCTCCTGGACAGCGGTCGCCAGGCTCTTCAGGGGTTCAGGGGGGTCTCCAAGAGAGAGAGAGCTTTTGTGAGGGAAACTTCATGTGAGAGATAATTGGGTGTACAAGGGTTGAGGGTGAGGTCTCCTCTTGTAAAATTTTCTTTTCATAGTGAAGTTTGCATGCCCCGTGGAGGCGAGCCCTTTTGTGGCTGATCCACGTATTTTGATTGTTTTTCCTTCTGTTTTGTTTCTTCTTTCTTCCTGCTGCATCGCGTGGTACTGAAAGGATCTTAGGAGGTGGTGTCCTGGCCAGACATCCACCCAACACAAAGTGTCTAATTGAAAGATTAACATTGCAAAAATGTGATGATTTTACAATATATGTAATATAATAATTTTGAAAGGTAAATATACTGTAAACTATAATTTCATGTGTGTATGCCAAAAATCTAATAAATTTAGTTAATTAATAGGACTAGAAGACACATGAAAAGGAGGAAGGACTCCAAGGGATGGGTCCTATGGATGTCACATGCATTATATTCTCTCCCTTGGCCACTAAATTATGTCCTGCACCACGTCAGTGAGACACCATAAGAACAAACTGAAGTGATATGTGCAAAGCATCAATCTAAGACGAGCGCAAGATGCATCGGGTCTATAGAATACAAAATGTGTGATTGGGGTGTGACTCGCATGGCATCACGAATAGAATTCATATGGGATGGATACTATAGAATATTATGTGGGATGAGTTTTCTATTTTATCATATTTATTTTAATTTTAATTTTAAAAAAAGAACATAAAAATCAAAGATTTTTTCTACTAACAGGATCGTTAGTCTCATAATTAAAAATAAAAAATATAATTTTTTTTATTTTCATAATATATTTTTTATTGATATATACTGCATGACTAATTGATACATACTAAATAGATTAATCATCAAATAAGTTAAAACACGCATTTAAATAAATCAATATATAATTTTCGAAACATGGAGTTCATCAATTAATATACAATACATTCGAATGTACACATCAGTAAATTGATCATCTAGCAACTTAATACATATCTTTAAATAAATTACTACACAATCTTCAGAACATTATGTTCATCAGTACATACTATATAGTATAGTGATATACACTCATCGACTTCGATTTCTTGATACATACTACATATTTTTTTGATATATATCTAGCAATGGCCCAATACACACCTTTAGATAAATCAATATATAGTTTTTAAAATATGAAGTTCATCAATACATTGTGGGAAAAATTCAGTGCAGGGGTAAAATAGTAATTTTAAAATTTTTTCAAAATTATGATTTTACAGTGAAAAAATATTAATTAATCTAATTAATTAATATGAATTTACCCTACACTAGGATCTAAATATGATATACAGCATGCATTCATTCAAATTTGAATTTCAAATTCAAACAGTAAACACTTTACTGTAATGTGTTCAAAACACAATACCTTTATGCGAGTAGTAGATCACCGCAATCTGATCACCGTCAGGAGAGTCTGATCGTTGCGACGCAGCCACACAGCTTGTCTGACCTCTGCGGATCGTCCACACGAAGCTCCCGATCTGATCGACTCCTCATGAGTGCTAGCTCGTTGTAGAGTCCTTTTGACGGCCGATGCTGATCGAACTCCTTCGATCGATGTCTGTCGATTCTTCGGATGCTCCGGATCATCAACAGACGTGCTTGAGAGGATGTTGAAGATCTCCCTGAGATTTTGTGAGCTCACGACACTCGTAGCTTATTTTCTCTCTTCCCGAACCCCAGGCTAAAACTCTAGAGAACTCACCGAAAATTTTGCACCCACTTTTCTTTCTTTTCTTTCTTTTTCTCTTGGAAGGATATGGACTTCCTTCTCACGCACAAGACTTCTCACGCTCCAGAATTTTTCTCCAAAAATTTTTCTTCTTGCACGCCCCACTCTTCTCCTCCTTTTATAACAACATCAAATGTCTTATCCAAAAGAAAGGATAAAGATGGGTAATTGCACATTTGAATTCAAATCAAATTTTGAATTCAAATGGACACCAACTCATCTCTTATCCACTAAAGGCATGAGGCGTGGCTTAAATTGTGCATGGAGTGATTTCATGAGAAACCTTTTCTCATGTAATAAATGGGGCATAAAAAAATGATAAGGTGCAAAGATTGATTGCCCATTCAAATTCAAACTTTATTTTGAATGTAAATGGCCAACCAATCATCCTTATCCATTCATATGGCACATTAAAGTGGGACGTGGAGAGGGCTTGGCGTGAGAAAATAATTCATGAGAAGTTTCTTCTCATGAATTCAAATGGGTGCAATGAAAATGAGGTGGCGCATGGAGATTGGGTCAAGATGGTTTAATTATTTAAACCAACCTAATTGAACCAAATAATTTAGGTCCAATTAGACTAATTTAAATTCAACTAAATTAGACTTAATTAGGCTCAATAAAATCCTAATCAAATCAGGAATTGACTAAGCCCAACCCCTGATCAAATCAGGGACCAAATCATCTCGATGATTAGGTCAACTCTTAACCTAATCGGGTCAAACCCAACTGAATTCAATTCAATTGGATTTGATCCAAAAATAATTACTCAATCAAATTGAGTTAATTAACGATCAAATCACTAATTAAACCTTTCATAAATACTGAGTCCAAATTCGATGGGCAATCGGGCATCAGAATTTATCGATATGTAACCCTGATAGAAAAGTCCCAACCAGTGGGACTCTTGACCCCGGTACCCATAATGTGTGGAACTCATGATCAGAGAATCCTGATTCTCGATCACTGAGTCTCAAACATGTAGGATTCTACATCAGCCATCAGATCAGATAGGAACCTCTAATGTGTGTGACCCCGGTAGCACAGGAATCAATTCTTGTACTAATCGAAGTGACCATCTAGCAATGGTACCCGATGTCCGGATAGGTCGAAGAGTCGCAATCGCAACACTCAGAACCTACATGAATATGGTTACTGTATAATTCATCCTTTTGACCCCTGTGTTTAGGACGACTCAGGGTTAAACTGTCAACCCTGATCAGATCATCCGAATCGTGCTCAACTCAAACACTCCTGTGACTCCTCACGAGGACTACCCTGGCCAAGATTTTGCTAAATTGAAATACGACTATACGCAGCTCCTAAACTGGAGTGGTCAATCCCATCTTGACACACATACCGACAAGTCAAGTACTTGACTACACCCAGCAGCCTTCCGTCACTGAATTAGAAATTTAGGTAGTCCAGTGCCTAAGTGCAGTGAGTTGCTTGCAAGTCACCGTGGCGGTCTCAGGTCGGAGGGACATTTATACCCATATTCCATCGGAGCAAATCTTGATAGCAGAAATAGCTTCGGAGTCGGTCACGTTCAGTGCAGATGTACCCTTACATCTCACCTGTATGCCATACCAGTGTCTCCACACTCATTGGTTAAGAGGACAACCAACCTATATGGCACACAATGACCTATGCTTGATAAACGTTATCGTCCTTAGTAACAACGTATCATTTGGTCACGAACAGATTTAAGGACTAAACGACAAATCCTCCTTTGTCGAGTCTAAATAGTCCTAAGGACTTCACCACAATATAGGAGTTCATTAGAAGATGAAATATTTTATGATGAAAAATGTCAAAATAATTTTTATTAATTCATAATTCATGTACATATACAAAAATGAGCACAATCGTCAACAGGCTGACGATTGGCTTTGGGACACTATTCCCAACATACATAATATAGAGCCAAATGATACATATTCAGTAAATTAGTCATCTAGCAACCCAATACATACATACAGACAAATTGATATACAGTTTTAAAAATATTATATTCATTAATATACATTACATGATATAATGATACATATTGATCTTTTGATACATACTGCAAGCTTCTTTGATACATACTTAATAGTGATCTAATATACATCTCTAAATAAATCAATATATAATTTTAAAATATATTTTTTATTCAAAAATATATATTAGATCACTACTAGATGTGTATCAAAGAAGCTTACAGTATATATCAGAAAGACGATGAGTGCATATCACCAGATTATATAGTATGTATTAGTAAATATAATATTTTGAAAACTGTATATTAATTTGTTTGAAGATATATATTAGATTGCTAGATTACTAATTTGCTAAGTATGTATCACTAGGCTATATATTATATATTAATGAATGAAAACTATGTATCAATTTATTTATAGGTATATATTGACTAATTATTTGATGATTAATTTATTTAGTATAATTATATGGTCATATAGTGTATATATCGCTAAAAGGTATGTGCTAAAAATGAGGAAGAAAAAGAATGCCTTTTTTTTTTTTAAATCAGAAAACAAATAACTTTATTAATAAAAAAAAAATTGATTTATAAATTTATTCTTTAATATTGATATTCAAAAAAATATGACAAATTACGAAACCTGCCCTCTATAATATTTTATAAGGCCCATCCTATATGATTTTTATTCGTGCATCACCATGTCGTGCACCTGATGCATGGTGTAATTAATTTCTCCCCTTAACCCCACCACCTTCACCTCCAAAGATGCAGCGAAGGATTATGTTGCGGCCAATCCCCTCGTCGCCTGGTCATCGGGAACGAGCGCCTGCAAAAAAGGAAGTCCACACTGACCGGAGGTGGCTCCGACGGAGACCCTCCGACGGTCAAGTCAGAGAGGTGACTGGGCAATAGTGAAATGCAGACAGAGAGCTCTGAGAAAGAGAGAGTGAGGGGGAGGAGCGAGCCTGCGTATGTGGGGGGACGGGCGGATCGATCCCTTGCACTGTTGCCTTCCCTGGTATATATAGTGGAGCTAGGTATGGCGCCGTCATTAATGGCGCGGACAAGTGAGGAACTGTCAACTCACTGTGGACTGTCAGAGCCGCCGTGAAAACGTCATGTCGCCGTGTAGCCGTCTAATCACCAGGGTCAACCCGGCTCTCGGCGGGACAATGCCCCTAGGTAACTGCGCCGCATGTCCGTGTCAGAGCTGACAACGTCTGGCGGCTGTACGGCGGTTGGAGGAGCCGACCGATCCAAAGTCGGTAGCCAGATAAGTGGTGTCGGGTCCCTCCATTGGTCGGCGAGCATCATGTAAGTCGGCCATCGAACCTCGGGGTTCGGTCGGTCGGGATGGACACGCCCGACATACCCCCGGTCGGCAACGGGCCGTTGGACGGCCGGCGGTTAGCCGCTGATGGCTCCCGTCAGTCGGTCGCCCCGACCGACGATCGGTCGGCCCATCGGCCAGTCGGAGTCGTCCAATGGAGGCGGTCAGGCCGCCAGGCAGTCGGGCGGTCGGGCCGTCCGGTCGGTCGGACCCTTCGGTCGGTCGGGCCTCCCGGCAGTATGTCGGGCCCTACGGCAGTCGGTCGGGCAGCGGGTATTTCCCAACAGATTATACAAAAAAAAAAAAAAATGCAGCGAAGGAAGCCCAAACTTCAAACTCCTGAATGTATAACTTGGCCCTTCTCCCTCGTGGCCATCTCGATGCCAATGCCACCGCTCGGCCCCATCTCTGCCAACCCCCAGATGGCATCAAGTATTCATGTCCATTGCCCTCCCTCTCCCTCTCCACCACCCCACCACCTTCCCCCAGCATGGGAACAAACAACTGAGTCTCCCACCCCTAATCAACCCATGAGGGTGTCAGCGTCACACTCTATAGCATGGAAAAACGCACCTTATTCCATGACACGATCTCTTGGTTGCGGCTACTCATTTAATATACTTTTAACATTTTGACTCCTTTGATATGCTCGATCATAATAATTTTTTTAAGTAAAGATGTGGCATTGCCTTCACACATTTTATCCATAGAATAAAATGATACGAAATGGCTGGTTAGTCAAGATTATTCTTTGACTTTGAGCCATTTTATGTGCTTGATTGTATCAAACCTGAGGTAAAACAGTGGGATTAGCATCACATGTTTCACTGACAAAATAAAATAGTAACACAGGTTGAAGGGCATGAGAATCCAGGGTAGGGGCCAAACGGTCCCTCATTTAGCAAACAACAGCCAAATATTTGACTGCATCGAATTTAGTTAGTTTGGATACATGTACACTCTGAATTCAACCAAAGAGTTTCCTAATTTTACGATACCAACTTTTGTAAGATTTGTGTGATCTAATGGGAGTAGTAAAAGTTATGGTGGAGTTACTCCATGAGTTATGTCTGTTTATGTTTGGTAGAATTTCTTATTTGGTATAAATGATAAGTTGTTACGTTGCAATTTCAAAGATAGGATCTCCCAAACTGGTACCTTTTTGTAAGAATTTTAATCAAATAAATAACTAAAGGAATCGGTCATGGAGAAGTACTAAAAAATTGCTTATCGCCCGTGGTCCAACTAGAAATGATAATTTTTCTACAAATGATAATTACCTTATTATGAGTCCAAATATCTTAATTATCACAAATGATAATTTTTGAAAAGTAAAATGGATAGATGACATGTTCGCCTTTGTCAATTTTTTTTATAAAAAAAATATTGGAGGGGCCAATATATTTCACCTTTGTCATAAAAGAATTTTCTACGAATGACAATTAACTTCCTATCCTCCCCAATATATCCAGAACTTGCTTTTAAAAAATAAATTGGATAGGTGACATGTTGGCATTATTTAAAGATTGGGGCCAACCAATTTCACCTTTGCCATAAGGGATATTTAGAAACGACAATTAACTTATTATTGTCCCAAAAATATCTAGATACATTTTTAAAAAAAAAATAAAATGGATAAGTGACATGTTCACCTTTGTCAGTTTCTTTTTTAAAAAAAAATAAAATTGGAGGGTCCAATCAAATATTTCCCTATCAAGGAAAGGTACTTAATACTTATAGTCCAACAAGAAGATATAATTGTCTTTTACATTCTAAATAACTAAAAGAAGTCCAATTAGAAGCAAGAAGCTTTCATGCTATAACTCAATATATATATATATATGAAAAAGATGATATCACAAGCGATGGAGAGTGCAGTGAGACCCACCTATTGTCAAGAGAGAATGAGCTAGGATAACATATGGGAAAGGAGAGAGGATGAAGCACGATTTAGTTTATTGGTAAAGAAAGGGCTGGCAAGAATTAGAGCATCGATAACCTTACGTATACAATATATGTAGTGCATATCTAACACACCCACATATAATAGGAAAAAAAATTGATAGCTTCTAAACTTTGCATGATTATTGATCAAATTAGATGTTGACAAAAGTTTGGTTACAATTGTATTGCCATATAATATTACACTCATACATTTAATCTGTTGAAGTCCAAGTATGCTACATGATAAAATCGAATTATTACCTTAGAAAAGTCAACTTGATAAGATCTACACTGGACCTAACGGGGAACTGGAATGTTCTGACTTGAACGTGACCTACGAAGCTTATAGAGTCCTCTTCTTTGGATTCAAGCTCAATTACTTGGAAGGGTACCTTCAGATTAGAAATATTTGTTGAGAAGTACTTGAAGGTCTTTTACTCCTATGTGTGCGATAACTGGGAATATAGAAAGCCCCATGGAAATATCGCAAATTGGAAAATGGTCTACGTTACCGAGCCTAGGAATATTGGAAGTACTGTGAAAGGGGTTGCTCAATACGTCCCACGAATTATGCCCCAATTCACATGGCAATCATCCATTTTTTTTCTAAAAATTCTGAAGGTGGACATCTTTCAGGTGCATGTGGAGCCCTCCAGAAGGTCCGTAGCTTTTAGTCCTTCTCTCTCTCTCTCTCTCTCTCCACTTTTCTATAACTTAATCCGCTAATTATCAAACTTTAACCAGTCAGGGAATATTATTAACCTCGGATAAGTGATCAAGGGATGGTTATATATATGGAGTTAAAAATGTCTACCCTTGGTTATCCAGCATCCAAATATTGCCAAAAAGTGTCAACAACCAATAAATTGCACTCGCTTGGATGTTCCCTTATGCTATCGAGGACAAGGTATGTGAAAAGAATTCAACCAGCTACTGAGCATCCTTAACTATGTAGGATGGCATGATTGTATTTGAGAATGATTACATAATTTTTTTGATTTGATTGAACTATAAGATAATAGGTAAATTTGTTATCCTTTAATAACTTAACTTGTTTCTGCTAGTTAATATCTCCTCTTTTGAAAAATGCTGGATAATTGTCTGGTAACATAGATTTTCTCGAATCATTCCATAATAGTGAATTGAAAATTATCCATATAAAATCATTGGACAGATGCCTCGAGATTTAGAAGAAGCTATGCGAAGGGTGCAGCTACTGGCCTACAATGCTGCTCGCATGTGGCTTGCCAATTCTACTTGGACCTTCGATGCTGCAGTATACTGTATATGTTTATGTAGCACAATGAGGAATCCAAGGATCATTAGATCGTCATGAAACGAAATCCTAGTGAACTTTGGATGAGACAATGGTTCATGATCCAATTGGCTCAAAAGTAATGGCCCGGCAAAGATACTAAGAATTGAATCAATTGATCAAAATCCATAACTTAAATCTATATATATTCCACTCTTTCCTCATTGTCCCCACGTCCTCCTCCAGGGAGCATCTAAAGGTGGCCATGTCTCACAAGTCTGGCAATGCCTTAAAAGGGTATGCCCCTCTAGCGAGGCCTCACATGGCTTTCTTGGTTGGAATTTTGTGCACCTCAAGGACGTGTTGGACTCTGTTGGATCCGTGCTGTTTTTGCTAATATTTTTAGGGCAAAACCTTCTCTCCCATTGCAGGCTTTTCTCCATCACATGTTCATGTGATGGTCGTAGATATCATGTTCGCTTCCAATGGTTTTGCCATCACTGAGAGCTAGATTCTTATGTGCAGTTTTTCTTCAGATGGCTGATGGCTGTGAAACAATTGATTGGATCCAATCACCGCAACGCGTGGAGTTCCATGACCATGAGATGAGCTATCAATTCTAGAAGGCATCAAAACCAGAAACAGGTGTTGAAAAATGTCCTATCTTAATAGAGAGGACCAGGATTAACTGATTAAATCAGACCTCACCCAAGGGTTCTTTAAGGGTATCCTTGCTCCTTGGGTAATTTTAGGCCCATTGGAACTGTATTGGGGTATGGGTTCGGAATGTATCTTTCGCATGAAAGGATAATTCATCTTCTTTCACAACATCAACTATTAGATCGTACAATAAATACTTTGAGATTGGTGTGGACTGATATAAACAAGAGGTTGGAATGATTCGAGATCTGTACAAGATGTTATCCAATGGCTAGCATCATGGAAGAAGATCAATCATTCTTTCATGTGAAAGATACAACCGAAACCCTTGGGATAAATATAGTGAGCCCAAAAGATAAAGCACATTGGGAAAACGGGTTACATGGATCTATCATATAAACATTTTACTTTTCTGTAACTGAACAGAATAGTGGGAGGGTACCGTGCTCCCGCTATGGTTTCATTATTAACCAAATTTATACTAGACAAGTTCAATTAAGCCTATTTTTAAACCAGTCTCGAGCTGCTGAAATCAATCCATGATCCTAATTGATTGCAGCAATTTGTCACTTGTTCACTTAATAACCAAAAGGAAATATGAATTGATAGTTATGTTAGGTGAAAAAGCATCGTATATTGCTCTTAAATAAAAACACTAGTACCTGAGAAGGGTTTTGCTAGGGCATCTAGCAAAATATCACTAGGAAACAAGAACTTCTTTTTTTTTTTTTTAAGATTTTTTTTTTTTTTGAGATTAGAAGATAAAGAATGGAATCAAATTCTATAAAGAACAGGAATGTACAATAATAACAACTTATTATTTCTCACTCTTCTGTAACATTATTCAAATTCAGGAAAGCGACAGGCGGAGGATGTCTTGATCTCCTGTTAGGAACGGAATAAGGGATCAGTTACCCTGAGACTTTACACCATTCTCCAAGCGTGTGAAGCGCACATGTGAACATTATTCCAAAGGCGTTTACGTATCGAGGGAAAAAGCCTCCATTTTGCAAGCTTATATCAGTCACATGAATTGGATCCAATCAGCTCCGGGTGTGCGTCCGAACTTCACATCGAGAACCATGCAAAGCTGAGATACATATTGTTGCGACCAATCGCCTCATCGCCCGATCACCGAAAAACGTGCACCTACAAAAGGAAATCCGCACTGACCGGAGGCGGCTCCGGCGGGGACCCTCCGACGGTCAAGTCAGGGAGGTGACTGGGCAACAGTGAAATGTAGACGGTGAGCTCTGAGAAAGAGAGAAAGAGAGAGAGGAGCGAGCCTGCGTTTGTGGGAGAGACGGGCGGATCGATCCCTTGCACTGTTGCCTTCCCCGGTATATATAGTGGAGCATGGTATGGCGCCGTCATTAATGGCGCGGACAAGTGAGGAACTGTCAACTCACTGTAGACTGTCAGGATCGCCGTGAAGATGTCACATCGCCGTGGGGGCTGTCAAATCATCAGGGTTGACAATGCCTCTGGCAGGACAATGCCCCAAAACGGCCGTGCCGCATGTTGCTGTCAGAACTGACAAGGTCTGGCGGCTGCACGACGGTTGGAGGAGTCGGCCGACCCTAGGTCGGCGGCCAGCAGAGTGGCGTCGGGTTCCTCCGTCGGTCGGCGAGTTTCATATGAGTCGGCCGTCAGACCTCTGGGTTCGGCCGGTCGGGAAAGATACGCCCGACATATCCTCAGTCGGCGATGGACCGTTGAATGGCTGGTAGTGGCGTCCGTCAGTCGGGCGCCCCCGGCCGTCGGTCGGTCGGTCAGCCAGTCGGAGTCGTCCGTCGGTGTCGTCCGTCGGAGTCGGTCGGTCGGTCGGTCCGACCGTCAATCGGTCGGTACGTCCGTCGGTCAGTCGGGCAGTTGATCGGGACGCCAGTCGGTCGGTCGGTCGGTCCGACCGTCAATCGGTCGGTACATCCGTCGGTTAGTCGGGCAGTTGATCGGGACGCCAGTCGGTCGGTCGGTCGGTGGGTATCCCCCAACAGTTGCCCCCCTCCACTCCTAAGTCGTACGGTGAGCTGGCGACTAGAAGTGGATTCGTCGTATGCGAAGATCCGACCGTACCGCCGGTAGATACGGTGTCAGGCGCCTCATAAATGTCGAGAGGCTTGCTGGCGTCCGTTGTCTAGTCGGCGTCAGACGTCTCGTCCTATCAGCATCAGGTGTCACATCGGCGCCGGACGCCCCGCCGTGTCGGATGTCCCGCTGGTGTCAGCGATAAAACCGGCGCCAGGTGTCATGTCCCATCGGGAAGGAAAACCGTCGTGTCCCATCGGGAAGGGAAACCGTCATTCCCGCCGTCCCTTCGGGAACACCAAACGTCGCATCCCATCGCGCCACGTGGCGTGTGGCCGTTGGTTCACGTTCGGTGGAGCGGATGGAGGTGACGTGGCACAATCTGAAGGGGGGTGCGTCGAACCGTCGGACCGTCGGACGGCTCTGATGATGCCACGCGGCGAAATCTGGGGAGCCTTCGTTGGCCGTGCCTTCATCTCGACCGTTGGGGGGCACTATATATACAAAGTTACCCCCAAAAGGTTTTTTACCCTTCTCATTTTTACAGTCGAGACTCTGCTCGTGTGGGCCTCCATTCCAGGTACTTCTCCGCTCTGTCCCCCATTTGCGATCCTTTCCTTCCAAGGGCTAGAGTAGCTTTCCCCCTCTTTCTTTCCTTTCTTCCTTGCCATTTCTTTGAACTCATGGCTAGGACGTCCCCACGAGGTAGTCGGTCGGGAGAACCGACCGAAGACACTCGGTCGTCCCCGGAGGTGGAGGCTTCTTCACTTTCGGGGTCGAACGTCGATCGGCTCCGGGAGCAGTACCGCATCCCGGAGCAGTTTCGGCTGTTCGCCCCTGGCGCCGATGGTCGGGTTAATAGCCCGCCCGAGGGTCAGGTGGCCTTCTATCTGGAGGATCTCCGGGCCGGCCTTCGATTCCCGGTTCCGGAGTTCGTCCGGAACGTTCTGGACTATTACGGGCTATGCCCGGCACAACTTGCGCCGAACTCGGTTCGGCTAATAGTCAGCTTTGCCCTCTTGTGTCGGCTTTTGCCGACCGAACCTCGGATCTCTCTTTTCCAAGTTTTCTTTGTTCTCCGTCCCCACCCTAAAGCCCGAGGGTGGTGGTACTTCATCCCTCGAAAAGGGCTCTCTTTCATTACTGGTCTTCCGACATCCATTCACGGATGGAAGAACCAGTTCTTCTTTGTGTCGTCCTCTGCCCCTTGGGGGTTTTCTGTCCGTTGGGGGAATCCCCGAACCGATCCAAATGAGAACAGTCGGGTGGAGGCCGATGATCGGGAGGACTTCCATCGGCTAAAGGATATCTCGGTGCCGAAGCAGAGCGAGCTCGTCACCGAGCAGGCCTTGTACGACGCCGGCCTTAGCCCGGTCCCCCGTTTAGGTCGGTTTGCATTCTCCCGATATCTCCATTTTCTTTTCTGCCTTCTTCTTTATCTCTGACCTTTCGTCATCTTTTTCAGATATGTCATCGAGGACGCGACTGTCGGCAGCCGACATACGTCAGCATGCCGTGAGGAAGAGGCCGGTGGCAGATGCCGGGCCGTCGCAGCCTCCCAAGAGGCCCCGCGTGGTTCCGCCGAGCGAACCAGCCGGGTCGGAGGCGGAGCCGGTGATCGCACCGTCGGTGCCGACAGTGCTTGTAGATGTCCCGTCCGAGGGATCGTCAGTCGGGGGAGCTGCTTCGCCCGACCGTCGAGCAGCTGATTCTGTCGGGGGCACGCCGACCGCCCAGCAGCCTCCAGAGGTTCGGGAGGAGGTCCGCGAACCTGAGCGGCCGACGCATGCCACCGCCGCGTCGTCGGCCGAGACTCGGTCGGGTTCGAGCCTGCCGTCGATCTCCGACGTCAGGGCCTGGACGGCTAGCCGAGGTAAGGCCCCAATGGCGTCGGGCGATGAAGGTCGGTCGGCGGGCGGGTCGGCCAACTTTTCGCTTCCCGAGGGTGCGTCGGGCCTGGCCAACCACGACTTGGCCAGGAGACTATGCCAAGCACTCCTTCTTCCCGCCGACATCGAAGCGATGAAGAACCAGCGTGTCTCCGACATGCTGTCGTCCTTCTATCCGATGATGATCCGGGTAAACTCTCCTTCCCTCTATTTTTAACGTAGCCTCGCAAGTTCGGCTTACTAACGGTCGGTTCTATTTTGTGTAGCTGGTCTTCAACATATCCGAGCTGGAGGCCGGATATCGGAAGTTTGGGGACATGCGCGCGGTCTGGAGAGATAAGGTCGCGGGCCTCGAAGCCGAGAAGGCCATCCTTCTCGACCAATTTCAGCAGTCGGTCGACCGGGAGAACCGACTCGAGGGGGAGGTCTCCCGACTTTCGGAGGAGGTCTCCGGACTCAAGGAGACCAAGGCGTCGTTGGAGTCGGAGCTTAAGTCGGCCAAGGACGACGCGGCAAAGAAGTCCCGAACCATCCGTCGGCTCCGACACGAGCGAGACAGTGTCGGCAAAGAGCTGGAGGCCGAGCACGAGCAACTCCGAGCAAGTCTCGGGAACCTTGCCAAGGCTGAAGAAGGCTATGCCGCTGCACAGGCCGACGCAGACGTCGCCAAAGCCGAGGCAGAGTCGGCAAAGGGGGCTTTGGGTCGGGCGATTGAAGTCTTCCGGGACTCGGAGGAGTACCGCGAAGAGCTTTTGGAGAGCGGCTACCTCTCGTACCAAGTCGGGTACGAGGATGCTCGAGAAGCCGTTCGGAGCTTGTACCCCGAACTCGATCTCAGCAGTGTGGTTCTGCCAGAGTCGGAGGCCCCAGCTGCGGAGGAGACGGCCGGACCAGCGTCGGAAGGTCTCTCCACCAGGGCGGAAGCTGAAGACGTCGCAGAGCCGGTTGCCGAAGATCAGTCGGCCCCGACGGCTGAAGTCGGAGCAGAACCGCCGACCAACTCGCATCGTCGTCCAGTGGAGGACGTTGATTCCGACGATTAGTCGGTTTTGTTTTGTCTCATGTTTTGCTCTGACTTGTAATCGGGCTTCGGCCTTTTTCTTGTAGACTTTCTTTTATCTATGGATAAAATTTCTTTAAGTCTTGAATGAAATCTTCTTTTACCTTCTCCCTTTGTTTGTAATGCCGAGTATGTCTGCAATGTCGGATGTGAGTCGCTAACTTATGCAAGTCACTAACCCACGTAAGCCGGTAGGACTTCAGCAACTAGTGCAGCCCCGAAAGTAGAGTGCGCCCCGACTTCAGCTCGGCTTCCGATAGTCGAAGTCGTCAGTGGGGCCTATCTGTTGAGTCGGGAGCCGACCGAACCTGGTAAAGGTTTGGTAGTCGGGCTTCCATAGATGCGTTTAGTCGGTCGCCGTCCGGCGCAGTGTCGGGGGAACGATAGTAAGTCGGATCCCCATGCCCTTGCGTCGGGTTCTGTGTCTTCCGACATACGGTAGCAAGCCGAATGTCGTTCAGCCGGCCGCAGATTGGTCGGCCAGTCATGGATGCGACTAAGGTCGCGCTGTGCGATAGACGGTGGTAAGTCGAATATCCTTCGACCGGCCGTAGCCTGGTCGGAAGTCGCGACGACAGTCGCGTGGGCTTTTAGCCTCTCTTTGGTCGGGGCCCGATCGGCCTGTCGGCCGACGGTTCGGCCCAAAAATTCGACCGTAGAAGGAGTGTGAACTCCCGTCGCAACAGACGCATCGGCCTTTGTCAGGGGCAGATGTGTTGCCGAAAGTCGAAGGAGTGTTGACTCCCGCAATTGTAGATGCATCGGTCCTTGTAAGGGTCCGATTTATCATTGATTGTCGAAGGAGTACCAACTCCCGTTCATAAGAGTCCGTCGGCCCTTGCGAGGGTCCGACGCATCGTCGAAGGAGTGTCAACTCCCGTCATTGTAGATGCATCGGTCCTTGTAAGGGTCCAATGCGTCGTCGACCGTCGAAGGAGTGTTGACTCCCGTAATTGTAGATGCGTCGGTGCTCGCAAGAGTCTGATGCGTTACCGACGATGAGGTCGTCGGTTTTAGGTGGATGCTAGGTCCACGTCAATACGTCGGGGTTTGACCTTGATGAGCACCGATCACTAGTCGAAGAGTTAAAACTCCGAACTTCCAAACTGAACTTGTATTCCGACTATTGAATTACAAAATTCACTGGTAATACAGCTTCAAGTTGTCGGCGTTCCAAGTCCGGGGAATGGGCTTCCCCTCAAGGGTCTCCAGTCGATAGGCTCTCGGCCCGTAGGTGTCTGCAACCTTGTAGGGTCCTTCCCAGTTGGGAGCCAGCTTCCCTTGGTTCAAGGGCTTCGACACTTCTGCCTTCCTCAAGACCAGGTCGCCAGGTCTGAAAAGCTTCGATCTGACCTTGGCGTTGTAGTACCGGGCGACCCTCTGTCGGTATGAAGCCATTCGGATTTGAGCCTCATCTCGTAGTTCGGAGAGGAGGTCTAGGTCGGCCCTCCGACCCTCGGAGTTGTCTGGCTCTTGGTACTGCTCGACCCTTGAAGATGGTAGGTCAATCTCGAGCGGGATCATCGTCTCTGTTCCGTAGGCCAAACTGAACGGCGACTCCCCGGTCGGGACGCGGGGGTCGTTCGGTAAGCCTACAGAACGGAGCCAAGCTCGTCGACCCAGAGACCTTTGGCTTCATTCAATTGGGTCTTAAGTCCGTGAAGCAAGGTTCGGTTGGTCACCTCGACCTCGCCGTTGGATTGAGGATGCCCGACCGAAGTCAATCGGTGCCGGATGTGGAACCTGGCGCAGAAGTCTTTGAAGTCTTGGTTGTCGAATTGCCATCCGTTGTCGGTGATGATGGTGTGTGGCAATCCGAACCTGAAGATGATGGACCTTTGGATGAAGTCCTCCATCTTTCGCTCGGTGATCTGTGCCAAGGGCTCGACCTCGACCCACTTCGTGAAGTAGTCGATGGCGACAACGATGAACTTCCTCTGGCCCGACGCTGGTGGGAATGGGCCGAGAATGTCGACTCCCCACTGGGCGAAGGGCCACGGAGCGACAATGGGAGCGATTTGGCTGGCCGGTTGGTGCTGGATATTGGCATACTTTTGACATGGCTCGCACCTCCGGACCAACTCTGTCGCATCCTTCTTCATGGTCGGCCAGTAGTAGCCTTGTCGCAGGACCTTGAAGAACGGGAGGCACCTTTCAACCAACCGGGAAATGAATCGGCTAAGAGCGATGATTCTTCCGTTCAGCTGTTGGACCTCCTTCTTGGTGTTCGGATGACGCATGTCGAGGATTGCCTTTATCTTCTCAGGGTTGGCCTCGATCCCTCTCTGAGAAACGAGGAATCCGAGAAACTTCCCTGAGGTCACCCCGAAAGCACACTTGGTCGGGTTGAGCTTCATTCGGTGTCGTCGAAGGGTGCAAAAGGTCTCCTCGAGATCCTGAACATGGTCCGGGATCTGCGTGCTTTTCACCAGCATGTCGTCCACGTACACCTCCATGTTGCGCTCGATCTGGTCTTTGAAGACCTTATTGACGAGTCGCTGGTACGTGGCACCAGCGTTCTTCAGTCCGAAGGGCATCACCCGATAACAGTAGAGACCCTTGGGAGTCACGAACGCGGTGTGCTCCTCGTCCTCAGACACCATCCGGATCTGGTTGTACCTGGCGAAGGCGTCCATGAAGCTGAGCAGTCGAAATTCGGACATCGCATCCACCAGCTGGTCGATCTTCGGAAGTGGAAAGCTATCCTTCGGGCAGGCTCTGTTGAGGTCGGTATAGTCGATGCAGATCCTCCACTTCCCGTTGGCCTTTTTGACCATGACAACATTGGCGAGCCAATCAGGATACGTGGATTCCCGAATGAAGCCTGCTTCGAGTAGCTTGTCCACTTCTTCGTCGATGGCCCTCTGCCTCTTTGGGGCGAAGGACCTTTTCTTCTGTCTCACCGGCTTCATCGTCGGGTCGATGTTGAGTCGGTGAGTTATTGTTTCTGGAGGGATGCCCGACATATCTGCTGCCGACCAAGCAAATATGTCGGCATTGGCCGTCAGCAGCTCTGTCAGTCGGCGTCGTTCGGTGTCGGGCAATTGAGACCCGACCCAAACTTTTCTGTCGGGATTTTCTCCTATCGGGATCGCCTCGAGCTGCTCGGCCGGCGAACCCCGTTCTTCCTCCCGTTGGTCCAGTTTGTCGATTGTCAGAGGATCCTTCGACTCGTCGCTTTGAGCGGAGATTTGGAAGCATCGTCGGGCGAGCTGTTGATCTCCGCGCATCTCTCCGACTCCATTTTTGGTCGAGAATCGAATAAGAAGATGGTACGTCGAGACGATCGCCTTGAGGGCGTTCAATCTGGATCGTCCAAGTATGGCGTTGTAGGTCGAAGGAACTTGGACGACCGCGAAAGTGAGGGAGACCGTGCTTTGTCGTGGTTCGGTGCCGACCGTCACGGACAGGGTGATTTCTCCTTCTGTCGTGACGGTGTCTCCGGCAAAGCCGATCAGGGGCACAGGGACCCTCCTAAGTCGGTCAGTTGACAGTCGCATTCGGGAGAAGGTCGAGTAAAACAAAACATTTGTCGAACTTTCATTATCAACAAAAATTTGTTTTACATCATAATTGGCTATTGTCGCCGACACAACAACAGCGTCGTCGTGGGGAGTCTGGATGCCCCGAACGTCGTCTTCTGTGAAGGTGATTATGTCGTCCGGGCGTGGCCTTTTCGTCGGCTCCCCTCCTGCAGACGTCCCCGGTCCCAGCCGCTTGGAGATCACGTTGATGACTCCGACCGTCGGCTGGTTGGTCGGCGCCTCTTCAGTCGGCTGGGGGCGTCAATCGGCAACCGGTTGAGTCGGCAGACCCTTCCAAAATTTGCCGAGGTACCCCCGGTGGATGAGATTTTCAATCTCATCCTTCAACTGGACGCACCGCTCGGTGTCGTGGCCGTGGCTCTGATGGAACCGGCAGTACTTCCGACGGTCGAGGCCTTTTGCCTTCAGAGGTGGAGGCCGTCGCAGGTATTCCTCTCCCTCGATCTCCATCAGAATCTGCGCACGGGGAGCGGAGAGAGGAGTGTAGGAGTCATACCTGGGACGCACCGGCCTCGGAGTCTGTCGCCGGGGCGATTTTTGGATTCGTCGGGGTGGAAAGAGCCGACCATCGGTCGGGGGCCTGCTTGGTTCGGCGGGCTCCCGACCTTTCCTCTGCTTTTCTTTCGGGCCTCTGGGCTCGGCCAAGCGTCGGTCGGACGCTCCTTCGTCCGCGCGCATATACTTGTATGCGCGTTCCAGTAGCTCGGCATAAGTCCGGGGGAGGGTCTTGTCCAAAGAATAAGTGAATCGGGACACCCTCAAGCTCCGCTTCATGGCTGAGACAGCCATGTCTTCGTTGAGGTCCCGGACCTCGAGCGTGGCCGCGTTGAATCGTGCCATGAAGTGTCGGAGCGTCTCGTTTTCCCCCTGCTTGAGGGAGAAAAGGCTGTCCGACGTTCGCGGCGGCTTTCGGCTAGTGCTGAAATGGGCCACGAACGAGTGCTCGAGCTGCCCGAAGGAATGGATACTGCCCGATCGAAGACCGGAGTACCAAGCCCTGGCAGCCTTGCAGAGTGTGGCGGGGAAGCCGATGCAAAAAAGAGCGTCGGTTGCCCCTTGAATCGTCATGAGAGCTTTATAGCTCTCGAGGTGGTCGACTAGGTCGGTGGAGCCGTCGTATGGCTCCACGTGCGACATCTTGAACCGACTGGGAATTGGCTCGTCGAGGACCAGTCGGGAGAGAGGTTGGGCGGTCTAGAAGTCGACGTCGTTGGAAGACTTCTGGCCGTCCGTCTGCAATTGGGCGAGCCGACGGTCGATTTTCTCGAACCGTCGCTCGTAGTCGTCCGCTCGTCGATGCTGGGAGACCCCAGGGGTGGAGTCTCCGAAAGATTCTGAAAGGGAGGCCGACGGTGTGCGCGGCCGCTTCTCCTTCCTTGCCCGTTCCAACGGGGAGGGAGAGGGCCGCTGGGACCGTCGGTCGTCGCGCCGTGGTCGTCCCTCCTCCTCTCTGCGGGAGCGCTGTTGGGAGCGCTCGCATGGAGGCCACAGGGATCGGCGCGGCCGTCGGCGGCTGCTCCTGGAAGGCATAGGTCGGGCCGCCGGTTGCTGCTGGAGGCTTTTGACTGCATCGGTCAGTACGGTCATCTGCCGTACGATGGCCGCAATCTGGGCCTCCGTGGTCACTGCAGGGCGCGGAGAGCTAGGCTCCGCCGTCGGTGGTGGCGGGGAGGCCTCTTCCCGATGGGAAGAGCGCCTGGCCGACCCAGTGACTCTCGATCGTTGAGCTCTTGTCTTTGTCATGCTGCTCCCCCTTCCTGGCGCGCCACTGTTGTGCACACGTGTTAAGGTTACGGACACCTTTTCCTCTCCACCGCACGCAAGGTATTGTCCGCTTTCCCCGACGGCACCGCCCTACGGGCTGCACGCGATCGACAGGTCACGGTTTTGTCCTCTGCCCTATGGGCAAAAGGTGCCTCACGGGGTAAGAGGCGGGCCGCACTACTTAAGCACATGCACACACCAGAGTTGCCCGATGTGGGACTATTAAGGGAGGTCCCCCCACAGCCTGCCCACAACAGATGCCCCCCACTCTGGAGGGTGCAGGTGTTGAGCGACAGGGGGCGGGTTACCCCTTCCTGGCGCGCCAATCTGTTGCGGCCAATCGCCTCGTCGCCCGATCGCCGGGAAGCGTGCACCTGCAAAAGGAAGTCCGCACTGACCGGAGGCGGCTCCGGCGGGGACCCTCCGACGGTCAAGTCAGGGAGGTGACTGGGCAACAGTGAAATGTAGACGGAGAGCTCTGAGAAAGAGAGAGAGAGAGATAGAGGAGCGAGCCTGCATTTGTGGGAGAGACGGGCGGATCGATCCCTTGCACTGTTGCCTTCCCCGGTATATATAGTGGAGCATGGTATGGCGCCGTCATTAATGGCGCGGACAAGTGAGGAACTGTCAACTCACTGTAGACTGTCAGGATCGCCGTGAAGATGTCACATCGCCATGGGGGCTGTCAAATCATCAGGGTTGACAATGCCTCTGGCAGGACAATGCCCCAAAACGGCCGTGCCGCATGTTGCTGTCAGAACTGACAAGGTCTGGCGGCTGCACGGCGGTTGGAGGAGTCGGCCGACCCTAGGTCGGCGGCCAGCAGAGTGGCGTCGGGTTCCTCCGTCGGTCGGCGAGTTTCATATGAGTCGGCCGTCAGACCTCTGGGTTCGGCCGGTCGGGAAAGATACGCCCGACATATCCTCAGTCGGCGATGGACCGTTGAATGGCCGGTAGTGGCGTCCGTCAGTCGGGCGCCCCCGGCCGTCGGTCGGTCGGTCAGCCAGTCGGAGTCGTCCGTCGGTGTCGTCCGTCGGAGTCGGTCGGTCGGTCGGTCCGACCGTCAATCGGTCGGTACGTCCGTCGGTCAGTCGGGCAGTTGATCGG
This sequence comes from Elaeis guineensis, assembly GCF_000442705.2. Lineage (NCBI taxonomy): Eukaryota > Viridiplantae > Streptophyta > Magnoliopsida > Arecales > Arecaceae > Elaeis > Elaeis guineensis. The sequence continues at coordinate 68,913,932 of NC_026007.2, forward strand.
GACGCCAGTCGGTCGGTCGGTCGGTCGGTCGGTCCGACCGTCAATCGGTCGGTACGTCCGTCGGTCAGTCGGGCAGTTGATCGGGATGCCAGTCGGTCGGTCGGTCGGTGGGTATCCCCCAACACATATCAATTACCCAAGGGGCCTTTTTATTTAGGGCTATTCTTGGGCAATTTTAGTCCCATGGGAGCCTTATGAGGCTAAAGTATCAGATCCATTCTACATATACTATCTTAGATGTAACTCTATGTTTGGTTAGAGCTATGAGAGAGAAGATGGATGGAGTTGGAAGGATGGATAGTATAACTGGATTAAATAAGCATTATAGCAAACACATACCCTAACTGATTGATTATGTCCTGATAATGAACCTGGTAGATCCAGATAAGTGGCCATCTTAGCCATTTTTCCAGGCTTCACCAACCTCTCGTTTCAAGAACTCCATCTCAAACTCCATCAATTCCCCCTTCGATCCTCCATCCAGGCACACACCCTCATTGTTAGGGCCTCTTTAGACCATGTCTCAAACTCCTTGATCTTGGCAACCGAAGGAACTCAAGATTTTGCAATTATCAAACCCATCACAGGACTGGAACCTCGGATATCCTCCAAGAGAAGGAGACCAAATCACCCAGACCCAGCGGCTGCCAAAAAGTAAAACATGTGACTCCATATGAGAGATTTATAATATTGAACTACTTTGTTGGTTCAGCACTGATTGGGCTCTAAATATCAAGATAATACTTGCTAGTCCCAAGTCCTGACACACGGAGACATGGAGACATTTAAGGCCCAACATTTGGATAGCTTGGAGTGATTAAATTTTTTTGGGGTCCACTGCCACAATTTTGAGAGGCAGCGGAAAACCATCTTTAAGCCTTACATTTCTAATAGATTACTCTTACTAGCATATGCAGCAGACTAAGCTGGCTTCAGACCATTTCAAGTGGTGCTACTCCAGGGTCCAAACCAAGGAAACATCAGCCCAGTAAGAAGCTGCATTCATTCTTAACAGATTGGGATAGAAAGACTAAACTAATGAGATGTTTGAGACACGATTGGAATTGGAGTCGGAATGAATTAAAATTAGAATGGGAATTGGAATTGCCAAATTCCTCAAAGTATTTGATTCGTGATCGAAATTAGAATCAAAATCGGAATAAATATTTGAATCTTTAAACGAGAGGGAGGATCAAGTTTTAGATAGATTGAGCAATTCTCGTTCCATCTCAAAATCGGAATGGAATCCTCTCTAACCAAACGGTCGAAATGGAAGTCATTTATTTCCATTCCAATTTCAGATCCAAGTTCCTTCCAACCGAACACTCCCTAATATCAGTTTGCCAAGATCGGAGAATTATCCTCTTTGATCCAATAGAATTAATCGGAAAGAAGCCAGATGGATCCATATTTAGATCAAGAAATCTATGTTAGAAATTGCATACGTCAAGAACACTCGGTGCGATAAATATAATATTACGGAAGATTGAGCTGGTCATCCCATCTTCGGCTGAGCTTGGAGTACCTCCTAAGGTTTGTCATCAAATGATGACTTGGTATGCAATTTTTAACATTGAAGAACTTGAGGTCAGGAAATTTAAAACTGGATTAGGACAGTAGTGCAATGGCGTTTTGGGCCAAGAATTAAGCATTACTGAAGACTACAAAACATCAGGTTCTTCTTAGTAATGCATGCCCAGAAATCATAATTCCCGAATCAATCTTGGTCTCCTGTTCCATTGTGATTAACCACGAAACACCTTGTCACTCATTATTCCTGATGTCATCCTCTCACAAAGCAGCGCCAGGCTTGTGATGATGTAATGCATCTTTCAACCTGGAAGATATTATTGAGTAATCCAGAAATGTAATGTAGTTGGGTTAGTGAAATCTTTAATGATAATATTGGTCGATCATCTTATATATCTGGCCCAAGAACAAACGGCATTTCTTTGGATGTCAACAGCCAACTCCCAAGCCTCATCATCATCTTGATTGGGCTGGTTGTCAGGTGTGGCCTAAAGTTTGAAATTAGACTGGCAACCGAATCAGGTTGGACAAGATACAAATCAGATCAGATACTAGATGTATCAAAACTCTATAAACTTGAACTTGATCTATTTATTAAATAAGCCAAAAATCTAATCCTAACTATTTTATTAAACAGATAACTAATCCAATCTATATCGAGTTGAAACAAGTTAAATCAGTTAAACAGTTAAGGATTGTCACTTCTAGTTAAATTTGCCCAACCTGGCCCAATAGGTGTGTTTGGAGATTCTTGCTACGGTGCTCTATCAAACCAAAAATCATTATCAATGACCCAAGCAAATTAGAAAAACATGCATGGGAACATTCCATAGTTTTCAAATTTAGTGTTTTTTTCTGAGCAGAAGGAAGGTAAGAACCATCGGGCCTTTATTTTTATTTTTTTTATTTAAGTGGGCGACCATACCACTTTAGTGTGAGTACAATCCATAAAGTTAGAAAACAAAAGATCCTACGGAGCCCACAAACACATCTTAACCTGTCGTCAAGTTCAGACTCCAATATACTCAGCAATGTAAGATACGACTCAATCTGCCTTGCTGTTTATATCTTAAAAATTATGCCGTACCGATACTGTGGCAGACTCATGAAAAGAAGTTCAGATATCACAGATGAGCGAATGGACCTCCAGCTGCATTATGTCGTTCCGGATCCAACCCATAACGATAGCCGAATCTTTCTCTGTGCAAAGACAGAAATTTATAAAGAAGTGTAGGAAAGGAAAAAAATAATAGTTATAGCAGAAATAGATAACTAAAGATAACATATTGCAACAAATTTAGAAAGTGAATTGTTCATTCCAGCAGTCAAGTGATAAGCTCAAGCAGAACTGAAATGAATTCGGTTTAGCCAGGTGGCCGTTTATATAAAATATTACTCCTCTCAACAAACTTGAAAGAAGCGTCTCTTGGAGGAAGAAGAGATATAAGTTTTGGGTTGGAACAGCTAACACGTTTAAAAGCCAGGATAGTAATGTAACACATTAACTCGGTCCAGGTCAACACATGCAAGCTTTACATCCATGCATCCATACCCAGCCTAGCCTAAGCCAACATCAGACCAGATCTTTAAAAGCTCATAGACAATTGGTAAAGTCATTGGAGGTTGCATGTTGATCTGAGTTTGAGACCAATATTCACCAAAATTCATAATCTCAAGTAATTTAAAAAGATCTTGTCCATCTTTTTCTTAATAATAGTACTAATAATAATAATAAACTTATTCCCAATGGTGGTTAACTCCTATCATCCAAACCAGCCTACCAACAATAGCTGCAATAATTTATGGCTCAACCTGACCCAATCTGTTAGATTCAACTTTAACTTGAACCAACTTAAACTAATTTTGACACAACCTGTGAAGATCCATGCAGATGTGTATTTAGTTCCACATCGATTATGGATACTTATACAAGATCAAAAAATCTAAATAATATCTTCCAGCTAATCTTTTTAGATGAGATTTTAAATTATTATAAATGGTATCAAATCAATTTAGCCCATAACCTATTGTGGACTAGAGGATACTGCAGCATGGATTCATTGGAACTAACCATGGACCGATTGTGGTGTTTATGAATGGATATATGGATTTAGACCCGTAGTCTGGCGAGGATGTCAGGACTTAAACGGAGGGAGTATGTGAGGATCCATACATGCGTGTATTTAGTTTTACATCAGTTATTTACTGAAAAAATCTTGGATACTTATATAAGATCAAAAAATTCAAATAATATCTTTCGACTAGTTTTTTTGAATAAAATTCTGGATTGTTACACAATCAATGCTGACAATAGCTCTTAGTTGGTCAATACCCTTCTTTTAAACCTAAGTCGAACTTAAAAATACCTAGCCCAACCAAGCCTTGGGTCCAGTTGGATCTTTTTTTTTTTATTGCAGCCTGACAAAATGATCTCTAAATAATGATACACAAAATAATTAACCAACTAATTCATCATCATCTAAAAAGGAAGTCAACAGAAAATTCTGTCAGTAGTATGACGGAGAAAAAAATAAAAGGTGGGCTTCTTTTAATGATATCAGACAATGTATCGATGGCCCTAACATAGTTCTGATGTTTTGGTTGGGTATCATTCATCTATAATGTTTTAAAAGCTTTAGTAACATTTTGAAAGACCATCATGATGTAAGTGAAAAATACGACTTAGATAAAGTCGCTTAGTTCAAGTGGAACAATGGGGTGTACTTTATATTTTCTCATTAATGCCTGGGCATAGGTGTATCTTCAAAAATTCTAGCAGAAAAATTGCCTATGATTTTTCTAAAACAATGATGGAATTGCTTTAGAATTACAAAGGGGAAAAAATTATGAAGCAAAGCACAGGAACTAATCGAGAAATCTCGAGTAATGACAAGGGACCACACGCTACTACTTAGCTAATAGCCCGTTGTGTGAACCTCTATATCATAAAACCAATTATCCTCTCTTTGATCAGGCTTAGGCAGTTGGAGAAGATCATTTTTATTGTCGATTATATATAGTCTTCTAATATCATAGTGGAAAGTGACTCATTCAACCTTGTTTCAAGATTGAAGAAGATTGATAAGGTCCCCAGAAAGTTGTCGACCAATAATAATACAAAATATACAAGTTTCAACATGCATGGCCAACTGGTTTGCAAAAGAAAGGGAGAGGCTCGAAGAGGAATATAGATTTGGACTACTATAATGTAATAACCCAACCTATTGGGCCTTCGATCAAGCCCATCTAGATTTAGATCCACTAAGCCCGCCTAAAAAAAAAAAGGAACGAGAATACTCCCAACGGGAGTTTTCTTCTTCCTCCTCTTTCTGACTAGAATAAGGACTCCTAGGGCCACTAGAAACCCTAGGAAGGCCTCTATAAAATCCCCTTCCCTCCTCCATGGCTAGCCACGACGAGCACCGGATTTTTCTTTTTATTTTTCTCGAATTTTTCTGTTGAAGCTGCGGATGTCCTCATCATGTTCGTCTTAAATTCTCGCAGGAGCCCTCACCGAAGTCGGAGGTAAGCCCCGGCCCTCTTTCCTCTCTTCCTTCCCCTCCTTCCCATGGCTTTGTCCACCCTCGTCGGCCGTCGGGTTCGTCGGAAAACCCACAAAACCATAAGGCCCTGTTTTGCTCAGTTCGGTGGGCCATCTTCCTCTCTTTTTCGACCACCGGTGCCGCCGTCTGCAGCGTCTCACCCATAGGATAGGACTTCAACTCTCTATCTCTCTTCCCTGAGGGTCATGGCCGTCAGTGATCGGCCAATGAATAGAAAACAAAAGAAAAAGCGACAGTCCCATGTTTTTCCGATCTCTTCTTGATTTTTTGCTGGTCGAACCTTGCCACCGGCCATCCCTTGCTCCACCGCCGCCTCCACCTATTGCCGGACATCCGGCCATGCCGCCACCCTTCGTCAGAGCCGAGCCACTGAGCCTCCTCCCAGTCCGTCCCCTATTCGGCCAAGGAAGAGGAAGGAAAGAAAAGAGAAAGAAAAAGAGAAAAAGAAAAAAAAATAGAAAAAAAAAGAATAATAGAATTTTCTCTCTCTCTCCTTTTTCTCTCTTTCCTCTCTCCTCTCTCTACTTTCTCTCTCCAATTTTTTTCTATTTTCTCTCTCTAAATATTTTCTCTCTCTTTATGGATTTTGTCTCTCTAGGGTCATATTTTCTCTTTGATTGCATCACGGACTCTAGGATAAACTTGAAATAAAAATATGATGACCTGAGATTGCTCCGAAATTCATGCAGTAGATTAGATCCCGACTCGATCCATATTCGAAATTAATAACATCAATCATGGTTAATTCATATTAAGTCACCCCGATAAGACCTTTGATGATCTTAATCATAATTGCCTCATTTGAAGGGTACAAAGATTCTCTCTCCACTTTTTTTTTCTAAAATTTTCTCTCTCTTCATGAATTTTCTCTCTCTAAAAATTTTATGGATCAGTGGAGGGTCCTGATACATAGACAAATCCTAATTTTGGTTAATCCTAAGAGAGGTCCTAGATTTGTGTTATTAGGATCGATTATCGATAATTTTCTCCATATATGATTTTTATATTTGATCAGGGTCATGAAGAGATATGATTATCTGCATAAGATGTCAAGTGGAATATCTTGTTAGAGAAATTCATAATCTAAAGAAGAACATAGATTTCTGTGTTTGGATAAGTCATCGGTAAAGGTAAGAATCTCTGTACATGATCACCATTATATATATGCTATTTTACTGTTGGTCTTGTATTATTGGTTTTGCATCGTCGGATTTGAGATTGATGAATTTATTATACCTGAGATACTGTTATTTGATTTTGAGCATAAGTATGTTATATCAATATATATGTACCAGAGATTGATAGCATGATTATATAGATATAACATATCTAAATTGATCATATGTAAGTCAGAATTGATTTGATGAAATCAACACATAATGATTAAATAAAAAAAAGAGATATGGTATGGACTAGTCTTGTCATGTGAAACAGCCAGTCAGAAGCTTATATCTAGGACAGCCCCCACTGGCTTATAGGTGGATCAACCGGTCAGGAGCTCATGCTTGGGACAGTCCGCCAGGAGCTTATGCCTGGGACAACCTCTTACGGATTTTCGTACGTGGGACAGCCGGCTAAGAGCTCATCCTGGGACAGTCTTGAAAGATTTTTAAGTGGAAATTGATTCGAATGATAACTGAGGTATAGACTTGGTTAGTCCAAAGTCAGATTATGTGATTATGAAAAGAGAAATGAAAGATAAGACATGAAATAATTGTTGAACAAAAGTATTTCACCTGTTAACATATGATGATGCATCCATTTTAACAAGACAGAAAATTTATGGATGTTTGCAGTATTTTGGATATTGAACATGAGATTTTATATTTTATTATTTATCTTTATTTTTAAATTATATTATTATACTGGTGTGATATGAAAATTTTTACTGGGCTGTAAAACTCACACCCCTCCATTTCTCTTTTTCTTCTCAGATTTACAGGATGCTCATGATTGGCTATGGTATGGATGTGCGAATGAGCGGATGCATAGATAGAGGGTTATTTATATCTGATCAGAGGATTGAAGAAATTTAATTTGTAATTATGCAAGTTTTACTAATTATTATTAAAATTAGACATTATGGATGTTGAGGATGTAACGAATTATTTTAGGCCTTACATATTCTTTAGGGCTTGCTCTAAAGAGTGTGCGGCTATCACGTATCTAACCCGGATGTTGGGTTTGGGGCGTGACAGAATGGTATCAAAGCCTAGGTTATGATCATTTGGGAACTAGGATATAAGTGATTAGGATATGATAGAATAATATCAGAGCTTAGGTTTAAGATCACTAGTGATTATAAAGTGATATCAAAATTTTATGCATGATCAATAAGATGTGACAGAGTGATATCGGAGTCTGAGACCGATGCATCGCAGGTATGACTCCTACACCCCTCTCTCCGTTCCTCGTGCGCAGATTCTACGATGGAGATCGAAGGAATGGAATATCTGTGACGGCCTCTGCCTTTGAAGGCAAAAGGCCTTGACCAATGCGGCCCGATCGCCGAACCAATGGCTCTGTCGTCGAACTAATTGCCGATCGCCGAACCAACGGCTCGATCGTCGATCGTCGAATCTATGACTTCGTCATCGAATTGATCGTCGATCGTCGAACCAACGGCTCGATTACCGATCGTCGAATCTACGACTCCATCGTCGGGGCAAGACCCATCTATCGGTGGGGGCCTACTGGGTTCCGTTGGGGCCCGACCTTTCTTCCGCTTTTTCTTCCAGCCTGTGCCCTAGGTCAGGCGCTGGTCGGAAGCTCCTTCGTCTGTGCATATGTATTTGTACGTGCGCTCCAGCAATTCGGCATACATCCGGGAGAGGGTCTTGTCCAGAGAGTATGTGAAACGGAGACCTCCTTAGCCCCCTCTTCATGGCCGAGATAGCTATGTCTTCGTTGAGGTCCCGGACCTCAAGTGTGGCCGCGTTGAATCGGGCCACAAAGTATCGTAGAGTCTCATTTTCTCCCTGCTTGAAGGAGAAAAGACTGTCCGAGGTTCGTGGCGGCTTCCGACTGGCGCTGAAATGGACCACGAAAGAATGTTCAAGCTGTCCGAAGGAGTGGATACTTCCCGAGCGAAGGTCGGAGTACCAAGCCCTGACAGCTTTGCAGAGTGTGGCGGGGAAGTCGATGCAAAGGAGGGCATCGGTTGCCCCTTAGATTGTCATGAGAGCCTTGTAGCTCTCTAGATGGTCGATTGGGTCGGTGGAGCCATCGTAAGGCTCCACATGAGGTATCTTGAACCGACTAGGGATCGGTTCGTCGAGGATGAATCGGGAGAGAGGTTGGGTGGTCCGAAAATCGACGTCGCTCGAAGACTTCTGTCCATCCGCCTGGAGCTGGGCAAGTCGATGGTCAATTTCTTCAAACTTGCGCTCGTAGTAATTTAACCGTTGGTGTTGAGAAACTCCAGGAGTCGATCCTCCTGATGAATTTGAGAGTGAGGCGGACGGCATCCGCGGCCGCTTCTCTCTCCTCGCTCGCTCCAGTTGGGAAGGAGAGGGACGTCGAGACCGGCGGGCATCACGCTGTGGCCGCCTCCCCCCTTCTCGGCGGGAGTGGTGAGACGGCTGCTCTTGAGGAGGAGATGGAAGTGCACGCGGGCATCGGCGGTTGCTTCTGGATGGCATGGGATGCACCACCGGTTGTTCCGCCGGCGGTCGCGGCAACTGAGTCGGTCGTTGCTGGAGATTTTTGACTGCATCCGTCAGGACGGTCATTTGCCGCATGATCGCCGCGATCTGTGCCTCCATGGTTACCGACGGGTGCGGAGAGCTGGGCTCCGCCATGGAGGGTGAAGGAGAGGGCACTTGGTGGTCCCGGTGCCGAACCAACGACTCAATCGCCGATCACCGAATCTATGACTTCGTCATCGAATTGATCGTCGATCGTCGAACCAACAGCTCGATTGCCGATCACCGAATCTACAACTCCGTCATCGAACTGATCATCGATCGCCGAACCAACAGCTCGATCGCCGATCGTCGAATCTACGACTTCGTCGTCAAACTGATCGACGATCGTCGAACCAACGGCTCGATCGTCGATCGCCGAACCAACGGCTCGATCGTCGATTGTCGAATCTACGACTTCATCGTCGAACAAATCGTCGATCATCGAACCAACGGTTCGATCGTCGATCGCCGGATCTATGACGAATCTACGGCTTAATCGCTGATCGCCGAACCAATGGCTCGCTCACCGATCGCCGGATCTACGATGAATTTACGGCCTGATCGTCGAATCGCCGAACCAACGGCTCAATCTACATCTCGATTGTCGAGGACACATCGGATTCTACGATGGAGATCGAAGGGGCGGAATATCTACGATGGCCCCCGCCTCTGAAGGCAAAGGGCTTCGACTAATGCGGCTGGCTAACTTGTCAACTTAGCTTCGACTAAGAAGGGCAAAACGCCAAGACGACCGCAGTCGCATCCGGGACATACCGATCTGGTCACGACCGATCGAAGGATATTCGGCTTGCCACCGTTTATCATACATTCCGACGCATATGCCCGACCAAGGGAGGACAACAGATATTCGACTTGCCATCGTTATCCTATCCGAATACGTCGGATGCTACTCAACTATCAGACTCTGCGGAATGATCATATCGACGAGCAATGTTCGGAGGTTGGCCGACCTCCGACCCGACGTGCATGCTCGACCTACAGTCGGGACGACCGACATTGGATCGTTCGTTGATGTGATCGTTAGAGTCGGGGCAAGACGAGACGGAAAACCACTCCTTTCGTCCGAAGCCATCGCCCACGTGTTCACGCGAGCTAACACGACATCGGACTCAGGAGTGGGGGGGGCAACTGTTGGGATATACCGACCGACCCTAATGCCGACTCACCGACGTCGACTCATCGACGGATCACGATGCCGACCCATCCTCGACGTCGACTCACCGACGGGTCATGACGCTGACCCATCCTCAACGTCGACTCACTGACGGGTCCCGATGCCGACCCATCCTCGAGGATGGACCGACCGACTTTGCCCGTTCGACGACGGGCAACACCAACGGTAACTACCGATCATGTCCGACCGGAACGTGTCGGCCTAACAGGCCAACACTACCTCCGATCGCTTGAAAGTCGATCTCACATCGCTGACTCCCTGTCGGTTTGAACAACCGACGTCCGACCTCTACAGGCCTTCCTGGACGCCGAACGAGCGACATAGGCTGCAGTCCTATCAAGGACATGCCGTGCAACCGTCAGGGGGCGTTGTCCTGTCAGGAAACCTGGGGCGTTGTCTTGCCAAGGACGCAAATTAATTTCTAGGACCTGTCAGCTCGTCAACGACGTGACAGCCCCCGACAATTTGATAACTCTTCAGTTGTCTACATCACCGACGGCGGGACCATACCACCTCTTACTATAAGACGAGGTAAGGCAACAGCTTGAAGGGGGGCCCTTTCTCTCTCTCTCGCTCTCTCCACCGCTCAGTCTCCTGATTCCTCTCTACTGTTGCTTAGTCTCCTCTCTGACTTGACCGTCGGAGGGTCCCCGCCGGAGGCATCTCCAGTCAGCATGGACTTTCCTTTGCAGGTGCTCGTTCCCGGCGACCAGGCGACGAGGGGATTGGCCGCAACACTAATCAAATCACATAAACATTAATTAACATAGCAAGATCTCTTAATACTCTAAAAAAATAGCAAGATCTCTTATTGTTTGTCTCAATTATTAATCACATCGATGATGAAAGATCAGTTGGTGGAGTAGGTTCAGAAATTTATTGTATACTAGCTGATACATTGAAATTTAAAAAGTGTCTTTAAGCCAAGTTTGATGTGGCCGGATTTATTTCCAGCTAAATTCAAAGTTATTTTTGAGCTTATTAATCAGATACAAATGCAAGCCAAGTGCATTTTGATTCAAGCTTGATTGACCACATTTTGAATCAAGCTCAAGCTCCCGAGCCACTCCTTCACAATAGGAACCTAATCTAGTGACTTGTCAATTGTTAAACTAATTATCTTTTTTTTTTGGTAAAAACTAATTATCTACTTAATGACCAAAAAGAAGACATAAATTGAAAACTAAGTTGTAGTTAAATAGCAAGGAGAACTCTCTTATAATGGATCTGCTATGGCATCAAGAAGATGTTAGGACATAAATTGAAAATTAAGTTGTAGATAAAAAGCAAGGATAACTCTCTTATAATGTATTTGCTATTTGCTATTGTGATATCCAGCTCTAAAATCTCTCTTGTACTAATCTTAGGGCATGAAAAGAAAAAAAAGAAGAAACAAAAAAAAAATTTGAAAACTCCAGCTGGGAGTCTTCTTCCACGCGAACACATCGGAGAGAAAATCAAATTTGGACAGGATTCAACCTCCCTTCTACCTTATAAACTCCCTTTCCCTCTTTTATGAGCCTCCATAGGAAATCATCAAGTTTTTCTTCTCTATTTCTCTCAATTCATGTCGGATATTTAGACTCGTGCTTGTCGAAAATTAGAGCCGAAGATGCCATCGAAATCTAAGGTAAGCCCCGTCCCTCCTTTCTCTCTTCCTTCCCCTCCTTTTCATGCCATTGCGCACGGCCGCCAGCCATCAAACTCGTCGAAAATGCCACCAAAAGCAAAGCTCTATTTTTTTCTATTTTTACTGAGTCTTTTTCCTATCTTTCTAGCTACTAGCACCACCACCTTCGATGCCGCATCCCTGGACCATAACCCTTAGCTTCCCTACGATCCTCCACGATGAGATCAAGACCATCGGTGAACGATCAACAACCAAAATCAAGAAAAAAAAAGAAAGAAAGAAAAAGTGTTTGGATCCCTTATTTTTGGAGCTTAATTTCTCATATTTTTTTCCACTGGCAATCTTTATCGCCAGCCATCCCCTGCCCCATCACCATCGGCTGCTGTCAGTTTTTTGGCCAAGAACCACCTCCCGTGTCCCTCCTCTACTCGGCCAAGAAAAAGAAGAAGAAAATAAGAAGAGGAGAAGAAAAAGAAAAGAAAAAGAAAAAGAGAGAAAATGCTTTCTCTCTCTCTTTTGTCTCTTTTCTCTCTCTCCTCTAGGGTTTCTCTCTCTCTCTTCTCTCCTTCTCTTTCTATCTAATCTCTAGAATCTAGTATGAATCTAAGATGATCTTTTCAGAAAGATTCAGACTCGCTTTGATATCTATGCAGATTCTCAATCCTAGTTCAGTCCTTATCCTATATTTATAAATCTGATCACCGTTAACCTTTATTGAGCATCTTGACATGACTTCTGATGATTTTAATCATAAATTACTCTTTTGAGAAATACGAAAATTCTCTCTCTACTTTCATTGTCTATTTTCTCTTGTCATCTATTTTTTCTCTTTAAAAATACATATGGATCCCTTATTGAGTCATGTCTTCCTCTTTTAAAGATCTATATTGACTCCGACAAGATGATCTGAAACTACTTTGATATTTGTGCCATATATCAAATTCATGCCAGACCTGTCTAGTATCTTTGAAACCTACTATTGATGAACTCGGTTGATTGATCTTAATCTTGATCCAATCCATACTCTATGATTTCTTGATCAGAGTTGCTTAAATCAAATCCTCAGCTAGGAGGCCCTAAATTGTTTCGATATCTGGACAGCCTATCAGACCGACCATCCGATCAATGATCTCTTTCATTATTTAATTTTATTAAACCCATTGAAAGAAAATTGATTATGATTTAATATTTTAAATAGAATTAACTAATTCTTCTAACGAAGTCTGAAGATCTAAGGTGAACGAGATAAGTGGATCGTACGCTCTTTATTTATTTTTAAATTTTTATATTTTTCATGCATATATTCTTTTGTTAATAAAATTATAATTTTCATAAAATAAGGATCAATATATATGATATAAAAATATATATTTTATCATGATCATTGATTTCATGAATATATTTTATAAAAATAGCATGTTTATGAAGCATGAATTTTATGATTTTTTCATCTATGTATATTTATGTTTTAAGAAAAAAAAATTTCAAAGGTTCTCAAATAGCTATGAATGAATCTCTATGGAAAGATCTACACCCGAAGCTAACATCCATACGAAATATAACCCCGCCAATAAGTATGAAGTTAGCACATAAAATAAGAACTCTGTCGATTAAGAAATACGATCCTATCACAGATATAATAGTGACCTTAGCATGAATATCTGTGAGCAATATTTTAAAATATGACATGAATATCTGACAAAAATGATTTACGAATCATGTTTATAAAATATTCATGATTTATGCATGCATGATTGGTTTATGACTTGTTTTATTATATG